>NW_020539727.1:3151712-3214598 GCF_003426905.1 Ctenocephalides felis
TCATGCATTATTTTTTTTAACAATCTATGAATTGATCCATTGATCTAATTATTAAATATTTATTTTAATATTTCACACTAATATTTAAATTTGAATAAGTTTTTTTATCTGAAGAATACTTTAAAATAAACAAAACTAGTGGGGTGTATGGCATAGTGCCTTAAGGAAAATTGCTGGAACTTCCCGTACCGTACAAGCAGAGATTCTTTGAATCATTCAAATCGGACGCTTAGTTTCCCCTCAAAACTACTACCATTTTTTGCACATTTAGCTCTGTATCTCCAAAACCGCTGAACCTGCCTTTGCCAAAAAACAATCATCAGCACATCTCTCTATCGATAGAAATCGAATGTGTTTTGAACCATTCAAATCGGTTTCCGTGCGCCAGAAAACGTGGACGAAAAATTGTATCCATACATACATACATATACATACACACCACACACACACACATATCCTTTTTTTTTGAGGTATGCTAATGTTCAGAAACCTTCAAAACGTCGAGAAGTAAAAAATTTCAATTTCGATTTTCGACCCATTACAATAACTTACCCTACGGGAAGTTAATAAACATAAAATTATTAACAAATCATTCTAAATCAATACAATGTATGTATGTAAATATTTGTAAGCGTTTGCTCTATTTATAAAAATACTCGTGCTTTCTGAGCTTTTTATAGAAGACTTTTTGGCAAATTTTAAAATTCAGACTAGAATTTGATTTGTAGATAGATTGCATTATTTTCCTCGTGACATAATATTTATAATGGGATGTTAATTTTTTAGTGAAAATAAAGCTATTAGCAATCAGTATGCTTAGGGTAAAAAATTGGCTTGCATAACATATTATATTTTCAAATTTTGGTCTCATCCGATTCAGAATGACGAAACATCGAGCAAACTTAAAGGAAGTTGCCCTCCTTATGAAAGTTAATAAGAAGACAACTATTAACAAGCGTTTATATGAAAGTTTGATTTCCCCAAACTCCTTCAACAATAAGCAAGTTATGGTCGAATATTCAACCAACTATATTGAATTGAAGTTCTGATTTACCATTTCATTTGCATGCAGAGCCGCGACAAGTTGCAAACATTCTCACTTCACAAGGAGCACTTAAAAGCTCTGAAGCTCATGGCGCACTATTTAAATAAACTTCCTTGCTATTTGCCTAAACGTTACGATTCAAAAGGAACTTCAGAATCCTTCAACTGAGTTCTATTCATCAAACCAGATTACAGTATTACAATTGTACAGTAAATTGAATTACGGGGATTTTGGCTATAAAATGCTTTGATAAACACACATAAAAACATCTTATACCCCGAAAAGCTCTTTATCCTAAGAAGTGATAAATTAAGGTAACTACAAATGATTACACACTGTTTTAAAAGACGCGATTTTTCAGTTGAAATCTTGTTCGATACATAATGTGAGTATAAAAAGTAATTGTTTTCCTAAATTTTATAATTAAACTAGTGGTATGTGGCATCGTGTGTTAAGGCAGATTGATAAAACTTCCCGTACCATAAGAAATATTCGATGAATTTAAATGTTTTCAAATATATTATTATAAATACTGTATCTTTCATCATTCGTATTTTATAAAACTTAATGAAACGGCATTCGAATAAAGGATCTTATCTCATATTTCTAAGAATTATATAAACTAAATACAAAGTTAAAACTATTTATCGCAAGTACACGAGTGAGCTTTAACATTTTAGCTGAAATTAAAATTTAAATCCTAATTATTATCGATATTCAAAACAAAAATATTTTGCCATCCCAAAAATAATCGTTTCGTCAATACAAGCAACAGATTTTTTGAATCATTCAAATCGGATGCTTCGTCTCTCAGAAATCACCATTTTTTAAACATTTAGCTCAGTATCTTCGACACGACCCGACCTGTCTTTGTCAAAAACTAATCACTACTTCTCCTTATCTTTACGAATTGAATGTTTGTTTAATCATTCAAATCGGATGCTCCATACTCTCAATATCTCGATTTCTATTTTCTACACTATTTATTTTGTATCTCCAAAACGGCTAAACCAACTTTTGCCAAAAACTAATCATCACGTCTCAGTATCAATAGGAATTGAGTGCTTTTTGAATTCTTCAAATCGGTTGAACCGGTGCTCCCAAAAAGTTAACGAAAAATTGTATCCATACATACACACAAATTACATACATCCATAGACACACACACATCCATTTTTTCTAAGGTATACCAAAATGTTCAGAAACCTCTGAAACGTAAAGATATGCAAAAATTTTCATTTTTATAAAATCGCTTATTTATTATTTTTATATTGCGACGACCTTATACATAACAAAAACCTAATCGAGATCATTTCAAATAAATCGATTCTAGGACCTTATCTCATATTTCAAATATTAAAATATTCAATGATTTAGTTATTTCTTTTAAGTTTGCTCTGGACAAAGGTTCAATTTCGATATATACATTCTTCGACATACAAACAATTCAGAATTACTTAAAACTTCGATAAAACATAAAATTAGCAAATTGAATTTATTAATTATGTAGTATTTGTTTCAGCAACTTTTTGAGTTCTTTTTTATGCCTAATTATTTTATCTGATAAATTATCTTATGAACAAATTAGAAACAAATTGAGCAGATAGTTTCAGAATCAATACTCATTGCAATTTTGTGCATACATACTGATTTCTCATTTATCCACAGTTATCGTCAACTTACTTCTACTGTGTAAATATAAAATGTCTAATTAATAGAATTTTTTAAAATTTACATTCCAGATTACTAAACTTTTTAATATTTGTTCAAAAGTTGGAAAGCAGCAGTAGTCTCAAAGAAGAATGATCTCAAGACTTCTTAAGGATCAACCTACTTCAAGAACACATTCAACCCATAGTAAAAAAATTCCAGATTTTCAAAAAAATAGTATTAATATGTTCGAAATATTTTAAAATATTAAAAAAAAAACTCAAAATTTTCTCAAATTTGTTTAATTTTAAAGAATATTGTAAATTATTTACGTTTTATTAAACTTTTCAAAAATATATAAAGTTTTTATTTTAAAACTTTAAAATCTCGCTTACAATTCGGTTCGGAAAAAAATAATCTATTTTATAAGACTTTAGTAATCATGTCTGTAGTATAATTTATATATATAATATATTCGTTGATGCACTGTATAGAAGCTAGTTACAAAATGTATTACTTTTTATCAAAAATTGATAAATTAAAAACGAACTAAGATGTATAAAATTTAAAATTAGTTGACAATAATAACGCAACGCGAAATTTTATGTTAGTACACTTTCACATTGCATGCCAAAGATGACGGTCCTGCACAGTTCTGTATATTACATGTTTACATGTCCAATCGGGTCAAAAAAAAATTTAATATTGCTAAAGATCCTATTGAGAAATGCCTGTTGCGAATAGCCCCTAGTTTTCCTATTATAGATCCCACTAAAAATACAATGTTCATCAAAATTTTCGGCTGCAAAAAGATCGTAGGACATTTTCATCGATAAATAATTTGCTAGACTAATAGTAATCATTCTTTTGTTTTATTCATTTTTACAACTCATATATTTCGAGTTCATCACTATTATTAAGAAATCCTATATTGATTTTAATAATAAAGTTTTTACAAAGTCAAGAAACAAGATTCAAAAATCAACGGTATAAGCCATTGAAGAGTACAAAAAAACAATATCGCGCAGAATATTTAGGAGAAATCCTAAACAAGCACGAGGTTCTACAAAATTTGATGATTCAATAGCTAATATTAATTCTTGCTAATTTTTATCAGTTCCTACAAAATATTGCGCAGAAAGCAGAATCCATATAATGGGTAGTACTGCCCTAGAGGCAAGTCCGTGAGATGAGTTAAACTCCAACTCGATTCAGAGAAGAAAAGTATGAGAGATTTACCATTGCCATTTCACGGCACAGTGTTCAAAAGTATCAATTTTTGATCTTTGTATTCAAGTGCAAACGGACATCGCTGCTGCACGATATCAGTTCGTCCAGAGTGGGGGCTTGAACTATCGACCTTATCCACTCGAGGCAGCGCGTTTACTGCTACGCCATGCACCCATAGTATCCACAAACAAAATTAGTTAAATTATGAAAAAAATAAATTATTTTTGAAGTAAAAATTCTTTAGGCGCGACTAGCGTGTAAATCTGTGAAAATGCAACAGAAAAGCGTTGCGGCCGAGTCAAGTGCCAAGCTCTCTATAATATCATTTCTATACGTCATGTCGCGTGAGATTATAATATGTAGAATGAGGTATTATAAAAATAGAAACCCCATTAAATAAACCCCATTAGTTTGTCTATATTCTGTCAATACAATCAAACTGGAAGATTTATACACTTTCTATGGAAAACAGTATAATACATCCAAGTCTTTTTTAGTCTTTCGACCTATTGATTACGTTTCAAGTTTTTCAGATTTTTTTTTGGATTGTGGATCTTGTGTATAATTGTAAAAAATAATACTAGAAAATGAATTAAGTATTTCGTTTTTGACCTGCTTTTTGAAAAGTTTCAAGTAACATTCGATGAAAAAAGTAAATTTAATAAAAAGTATATATGTGAAGCAGGGCGAGGCATAAAGGTCCAATTTGACTTTGAGCAAATATTAATTATATTTGCTCAAAACAATTATAATTCAACAAATAACACATTTCAAACGAACAATTATCTGACTACGTTCAGTAAAAACTGTCAGCTACTTCATCATTGTAAAAGTGTGCTTTTTTATGTCTTTAAAAAAATTGTTATCCAGATCTTTTTACCCCATAGACGGGGTAACTTGGAACGGCCAGATGCAATCAGGTTTAAGGTCTTATTTTAATTTTAAAGGTATTGTACAAAATAATTACATTTTTAACTAATGCTAAAAAACTACCAGCTGAAGAAAATACTTTTATTATGGATTTTCAAAGACTACCGTTTATCTTCCGCAAAGTCATAAGAATCAAGGTTATAGCTGGTTATACATCATTTTCACTCTACTTTACTGGATTTTGACACATTGGTGGTGAACTATTTTAATACCGAACCTCATATATTACTATCTATTCTTTGATAAATTCTGGGAAATTATAACTGGAAAAATGTTATTCGACAAAATGTCCCTTTGATCTATACCAAATTTAGGGTCTGAATTTAAATAACATAAATAAAAAATAATATAACCTAGAAAATGTTTTATATATATACCAATGAGTATATAATTATACAAATGAAATCAGAGCACCGTGTTTAGAAAAAAAAAGATTAGCAAAGAAAAGAGTGCTACAACGCCAAAAAGTGCATTTTCATATTAGCATTTCAAAAAAAGTTGCTATTTTCAGTTTCTAGTAACACTTGCAGCCCGTTTAATAACGTTTTTGTGTATAAATAAAACTACAAACAAAACTACTTACTACAATTTAATCATAATTAAATAATATTCACGTGAAACAATCTATTAAGCATAATTAAGCATCATCTGTCAAAAACGTTTGACATTTGACGTATTAGCCACCGTCAATTTTTCAAGACTAAGACTGGCCAATTCGGTTTAGCCATTTTCGAGCTTTACCGGATCATTTGATCGAGAGCTCCATTTCTATATATAAAATGGAGAATGAATTGATATTCAGATTTATTACTCTAAAGAAGAAATCAAGCACAACGCTAACAACAACATTATTGTTTTCAAATATTATTAATATTTTTAATGCTATTACAAATATATAATTTATAATTTATTAATATTATATAAATATGTATAATGTTTGACATTATACATTACTCAACCTTTTGGAATAAGAAGATTGAAACGAAAATGGCCTTTAGACTTAGTCTTCGATTAGATCTAATATAATATCATATAATTGTAAAACTGAGAAGTTCTCATTGGGGTTCTTCTTAGGCATCGCTCTTAAAATATTGTCATTTTAGCTCATAGGAATCTTTATGTATTTCTGATTGCTAAATGAAACTGAGTTTAAAAAAAAAAAAAAAAATGTTTGACATTAAAAAATTGTGCATCGTGAGTGTTACCATATTACTAAGAAATATTATTCAAAGTTGTTTTATGATGTATTCATTTTGCCATCTCGTACTATTGCAAAACAGTTTTACTTCAATCGCGTGTGAACCTTATGCGCACTCTTTTTTTACATGTGTTGATTAAATTAAAGTTAATACAAAGATAGAAATAGAAAAATTTGTAACACTGCTACTACTAAATTTTTATTGCTCTCTTCGTCTATAGGTATTTTAAAATTCACTTCTTCGTCATAACTTGATTTCATAAAATGAAATGAAATTGAATGAAGTCAAATACGAGCTCAAATTGTTCTCTCGGTTTTATTAGCTTTATACATGTATAGTGCTTCTAAGATTATGTAATCATTTTGAGTGAAATACATGAATTTGATACAAACAATGAAGCAAATTTCTATTAAAAAATGAATTGTCTGCAATCCAATTAGGCTTAGAAGATTTTGCTATAACTCTGTTTCGCTAATTGCAGGACCAGAGTCTAATTGTCGGCAGAAACCCAAACAATACATGGCCCTTGGCCTTTGTATAATATTTGCTGACCATACTGACTCGAATATCTTAATTGTTAACCAAATGCAAATGCAATTTTGCCTTAAGGCAAGTCACACAAACTTCCAGATTTGGGTAAATAGTCTACTTAATATGAATTGAGGATTAGATATTTAGATAACATTTTAAACTGATTATTATAAAAACCAAAGGCGCTAGCATCATGCCTTGGCAAATGAGAAATCAATAAATATTGATCAATAATTACTAACAACTGTTTTAAATATTTTCGAAAAGATAATTATAATTACTATATATTTATTTGTTCATTTAGTATACAGTGACGATCTTATCACTCAAAACACTTAAAAATGATTATAACGCATATGAAACATGTACATTTTTAAACTGAATTGTGAATTCAAAATTAAGCATAACTTTTAATATTTTTGAAAATATTGAAAAAAAATTCTGTAAATTTTGAAATCTGAACAGAATAAGCGGAATTTACTGAAAATTAAACATCTTGGTACGGAAGCAAAAAACATTGCAACAAAATTAATACTCATGTTTAAAATCTGCCGCCGTAGCCCGACATCAGGCAACTTTGATGTCAAATTACCACTTGGGATTATAGATCACAATATAATTCCAAGTGGAAATCATCTTTCGTGGACATAACTGCAACATCCAATAATATGTTAACTATTAGACGTAAGAGTTAATATCAAATATACCTCAAACATAAGAGAATGGTTAATCGATGGATTGCCTCTCATGGAATGCACAAGTAGTTAAGTCCTTAACAAACAAACAGATTATTGAACATATAGGAGTTCTGATTGCTGTTCAAAAAATAAAAAAAATTAAATCTCTATAAAGTATCTTTTTTCTTTGTATCTCTCAAATTTCTTCCCAAAAATTTAATCAAATCTTCATTTCGTCAATACAAGTAAAATGTTTTTTAAATCATTCAAATCTGGTGTTTCGTTCTCTCAAATGCTCAATTACTAAAATTCAATTTTGCCCCGTATCTTCGAAACGGCTGGACCTGTATTCGCCAAAAGCTAATTTTGCATTGGTTGAATAATATAAACGTAAAATCTCTATAAAATTAAAAATGAACATAGTACTTGTTTGCCCCTTGGCCGTCCCATTTTACCCCGCTTATTAATTTATTATTAATTAATAATTGGTTTGGTTCAAAGTCTAATTGGACCTTTGTTTCCTGCCCTACACTATATCAATAAATTTCAAAAACTAGATTGTTTACTGTACTGAAAATTTACGAATCATCAGATTAGATTCATCATATTTGTATTCTATCAAAATATATTGTCATCACTGCTGTCATAATCTATAAAAGTAATATTGACGTTAATTGATAGATATAGGAAATTGTCTTATGTAATACAAAATATTAACATTCATTTAGAAATATATTCAGTTGAGCGCTCCACTTCATAAATCATATCAAAGAACTTAATTAAATTCGATTTAACTCAAGGATTAAATTAACAAACTATGATAGGTTAGTAGTATCCAATTTATTTACTTTATGCATCTGGGTCAAAATTCTAATTATTCATCAAATAGTGTCCTGTGCTTTGTAGAATTGAATTGCAGGATTTAACGAATATTTGAACAATGTTATTTACGAGCCAGACCCGTCAATTAGCAACCATTAGTTTGATCCTACTTCGGCCAGCTTGATATTAAACAGTATGATACCAGATTTAAAAGTAAAAATTGTCTTTAGGCTGCAATGCTGCCAAATAATTGAAGTCAAATACTTTTCAATAAATTAACAAAAATGTCGCAATTTGAAAGCCAATTAGCAGCCACTAGTTTGATCCTATTTCGACCAGCTTGATATAAAACAGTATGATACCAGATTTGGAAGTAACTAGTGGGGCGCATGGCATCGTGCCTTGAGGCAAATTGCTGCAACTTCCCGTACAAGATCTCCGAAACCGCTAGACCTGCCTTCATGAAAATTGGATCAGTTCTTCGCCTCATCAATACAAGTAAAATGTTTTTTTTTGAATTATTCAAATCCGACACTCCGTTCTCTTAAAAACTGAGTTACCGTTTTTGGCACTTTTTGCCCCATATCTTCGGAACGGCTAGACCTGCCTTTGCCAAAAACTAATCAGTACGTCTCTTTATCAATACAAATCGAATGTTTTTTGAATTATTCAAATCGCTTCATCCGTGTTCCCGAAATCGTCGACGAAAATTTGTATCCGTACACACATACATACACGCACACACACGCACGCACGCACGCACGCACATACACACACACACATACACTCGATTCCTATTAATGGGAAGATGTATTTTATTTGTAAATTTTCAGTACAGTAAACAATCTAGTTTTTGAAATTGATTGATATAGTGTAGGGCAGGACACAATGGTCCAATTAGACTTTGAACCAAACCAATTTTTAATTAATAATAAATTAATAAGCGGGGTAAAATGGGACGGCCAAGGGGCAAACACGTACTATGTTCATTTTTAATATTATTCAACCAATGCAAAATATAAATTTAATGGGTACATTTTTTACAGAAATAACACTGAATATAACCTGGACTGATATTTCGTCAGAAATATTTATCAACTGAGTAGGAATGACTATTTTTTTAAGTAAAACTTCTTTAGACGCAACTAGAGTGTAAATCTGTGAAAATGCAACGAAAGAGCGTTAGGGCAAGGTCGAGTACCAATGATTCGTCATTCGCTCTCGATGATATCATTTCTATACGGGTCGACTGTGTTTGGTCGTCGTGTCGCGTGTGTATGATTGCTTTGATTGTATGCATATTCAGTGAATAATTATAGTGAAAATAATAAAACAAATGAAAAAATCTGTGCCGTGTAAGAAACGTAAGTTTATTGAAATACTTTTTATTTTCGTGGTTACTATATATTTTTAGGAGTTATTTTCATAGGCAAAGCTAGCAAAATAGTCAAAATAACAAACATTCAATAAATGTATGTCAATTTTAATTACATGACAAGTAAAACTATTCTCATTTAAATGTCAAAGCTTAAAATTTCACTTTACTGATCCTGAACGTAAAGCATTACAAAGTTGCATATTTTTATAATAATGAAAAATAAATTGGTATTCAGATTTATTACTCTAAACTAGTGGGGTGGGTGGCATCGTGCCTTAAGGCAAATTGCTGGAACTTCTCGTACCGTAACGAAATGTTCGAGGAATACTGAATGTTTTCAAATAGATTATTATAAATAATGTAACATTGTCTGATTTATAAAAATTATATAAACTGAATTACGAAGTTGAAATTATTTGTTTAAAGTATATTAGAACTATAGTCAAAATTAAAAATAAAATCTGAATTATTTTCGATGTACAAAACAATTTTTTTTTGAAAAAAAAAAAATAAAAAAAGATAGGAAAAAAAGTTGAAATAATTTTTTTTTTTGCAAAATCAATTTTTTTATTAAAGCAAGCAGAAAGTTCTTTGAATCATTTAAATCGAACGCTTAGTTCTTTCAAAAACTGTCATTTTTTGCACATTTAGCTCCGTATCTTCGAAATGGCTGGGCCTGTCTTTGCCAAAAACTAATCAGCACATTTCTCTATCAATAGGAATCGAATGTTTCTGAACGATTCGATTTTCGGCCCATTACAATAACTCACCCTACGGGAAGTTAACAAGAAATCAAGCACAACAATAGTTTGTGTAACTGTATATCATTTATATACAGATATACTTCATAATGGACACCTATGAAAATTATTCGAAATGCTAATTACAATGACAAACCGATCATGTCGAATTTGAAGTATAACTTTATTTACATTATTGTTTTCAAATATTATAAATATTTTAATGCTATTATAAATACATAATTTACAACTTATTATTATATAAGTATGTATAATGATTGACATTAATAAATGTGTGCATCACGAGTGTTACTACATTGCTAAGAATCATTGTTCAAAATTGTTATATGGAGTATTTATTTTTAACTTAAATGCCATCTCGTACGATAGAAAAACAGTTTTACTTCAATCGCGTTTTAACCTTACGCGTACTCTTTTTCATATTTTTGCTTCATCGAATGACTTTTTGAATGAGTTGAGCCGTTTTTGTGAAACGTCTATGAAAAACCAAATTTCGACACACTAAGACACAAAACACACATGTTTTCCAAATTTGGTATCAAGCGATTCAGAATGACTCAAAACGTCGAATTTTTTATTAACAAAAATATAAACCTTACAGTTTAAGGTAAATTTAACAAAAAACTATTTCAAATAAGGTATTATAAATTCGCATTGATAATTGAAATTTATTCTACACTATATATTTTGTGTCATACATAATAAATTTCAAAATTAAAACTGGTACTAAATCAATTAAATTTGTTCAAACTTATCATAAATTAAACAACTGTTTCTTTTAATCTTTAGTTGCCTTGCGTTAACTTAAAACTCATTATAAATATTATTTGTTCCGTTTTAATCATTTTTATCTGAACTTTAAATTTAAATCTGCATTTCAGTTTTATTCACATGCAAGCTTTCTGCATAAACTGATAAATTCTAGGAATTTGCCATAAACTGTAATACTATGCAAGTTTAAATTCATGTGAATAAATATCGTCAGAGTGCAGAAACAAAATTACGCGGTTGCAATATTGCAATATTGCAATGTTGTGGGTTTGCATTTGGAAATGCATTTTAGGTTATGATAAAAATAATTCTAAAGCAAACCAAATATAAATACGCTTGCAAATTCGCCATAGAGCTTTTATAGAAAATGTTCAATAGCACCGGATCATCATCTTTATAAAGGCTTACATTTTAAAACAAGATCTAGAAATAATAACTAGTGGTGCATGACATTGCCTTAAGGCAAATTGCTGGAACTTTCCATACAAGAATTAAATATTCGAGGAGAAAACTCAATCAGTAATTAATAACAATTGTTTTAATATTTTCACAGAGATAATTATCATTATTATAAATTTTATACTTATATTACTTATACAATTCATATATTATATAAATCACTTAAGAATGTTTACATTATCAAGAGAATTAAACACGAGATGCCGAATGAATCCATCTAAGGATATATGTATTTCTTTTTAAAATAAATTGTAAATTCATAAGTTATATTTGAAGTACAAAACTTTATATAATTTGGAAGACTTTGAAAAAAAAAATCTGAAAATTTTGAAGTTTGTTTGAACCGAACAAGTGAACAAAAATTGTAATAAAATTAGTATGTACTCCTTTTTAAAATATCTTATATGTAATTTGATGTGCATATGTCTAATGTTCATTTTTGTTTGTGCCTTCGAATTCACTAGACCTGCCTTAACAAAATTTAACCACTTCTTCATTTCGTCAATACAAGTAAAATGTTTTTTGAATCATCCGAATCGGTTGATCAGTGCGCTCGAAATCGTAGACGTTAATTATATCCAAACATGCATACATACACACTCACATATACAATCATTTTAATAAAGTATGCCAAGATATTCAGAAACCTTTGAAACATTAAGATATGCAACAATTTTCATTTTCGATTTTTTGCGATTACTGCAACTTGCCCTACGGGAAATTAATAATATGAATCAGAAGAAAATTGTGTGAAATATACGTAGTACATAAAATTAATGATTGTGTACAAAATAATATTTTTTTAAATGACAAGAGAAACATAAAAACCATTAGTGCTGGATAATTTGATATAAGAAAATATTGTGCTTTATTGATTTCTGATTTTCTTCAAGGAAAACATATAGGTATATATACACCCATATAACATTATTAAATATATAGGCAAAAACTTGCAAACACTTTTCAATTGAAGATTCCATATAAATTCATATAACGTATTGCGCTTCAGGAATTGATGCAATTCAGAACAAAGTGTCATTAATAAAATAAAGTTCATACAAATTACGATTTTTCTGATATCTATGATATTCTGTTGTATCTATGAAGAATATTTATTATAATAATAAACATCTCAAAACGTGCAAAAGTATTATTGAATATAAATTGTATAGAACTATTATACAATAAGTAAAATGCAAGTCAATAATAAGTTTATTGCCAAATCTCACATTAACATAAGACTTCTTATAAATCGACCATTATTCTTAAAATACGGATAAACCAGGTAGAATAAGTAAGATATTTGACAGCAAAAAATAATTATGGAATCATTATCAACAAGCATACATTAAATATTTGCACTAAAATCTATAGGTAATAATTCAAAATAAAATCTACTATTCTAAAAAAATTGTTTGTTTTTACACACCAGAAGAAATACAATAATTAATATAACTTCAGTATATATGACTATTGCGCGACTTTATCATAGAAAGCACCGACAGTTGAGTTTTTGTTTCTTGTAATAAATAGTACTAATTTTAAGAATGTGTGCGATTTCTGTCTTAGATTAACTTTTTTCTTTGCCTTGAAAAAAATATTTTGGAGTGCTGCAAAATAGTACTATTCCATTTATTATGCGAAAGTGAACGAAAATAAGTAAGTAATCAAAATTTCAATAAACGCTTGATAATATTGATCAAAATCACTAGCACTGGTATTTAACTGATTTTAATAGAAACAATTACAAATATTTATCAATAAATAAGTCCAAAAAACATGAAAAAACTATCCTCAAAATAAATCTTTCAAAATGAAATTTTAAAGTCTATTTTTTCTTCTACTGGCCACAGCTAGCCGCTTCTAAGCAATCCCATCCTTTAGGCTAGAGAATCCAATTGGTGACAGTACATATTCGTGTTAAAAATTCTACCGTAGAAAAGTAAATAACCCTTTAATGCCATCGGACATCTTACAAAACCTTTCAGAGCATCTATCCTGACACCGCAAAACGTAAATATTCAATTTTTCACCACTACCAAAGGATTGACTAGCGATTTGCAGATGGAAATTCATTCTTAATAAGGTTTCCTTATGTCATATCCATACATAGAGCTTCTTCTATCCAGCTTTTTGATATATCTTCAAATCTCTGAACTCACAATTACAGCTCCATAGATATGTTTATTATATTAATGCATTTCAATGGCACCTTAACCCTCCATCGGTCGGCGTGGTCTGGCCAGACTTTTTTCGACTTCAATTAAAAAAAAAATACTTCTAGTAATCTTATCGACTTGAAATTTTTTGACTTTTCCTAAAATTTCATTAGCTGTCGATCAATGAAAAAATCAGGACGAGAAAATGTACAGAAGGATAATTATAGAGATATTAACTTTTTTATACTTCGAACGGTCGGAAAGGTCTGTCTAGACCACCCATACATTTTGTATGAAATATACGCTTTTTGATATATGTAAACCAGTATTTTGTCTTTTTTCATGGCATTTTCTATTCAAACTTCGTTGTATATATTCTTTGCTACGTGTTGTAACATGAATGTTAGTATTTTCATGACGAGAGTTCTTTGAAAACCTACCAAACTTATTGTTAATCGCAAACACTGAAGATCGAATGAGTAATGTACACATTATCAACAATTTTTCTACCCGTACCGCGTTCGAAATTTTTTTTGGCGAACCTGTAGTGAAATTATATTTTTTAACTTTGAGTTTTACAGCTTATTTCAAAGGCGACGCACCTCATTTCGTTTTCATTTGAATTTATAAATATTTACTACTAATAATCGTTAATATATAAGACACCAAAAACTCATTTATCCCATATAAATGCATGTAAAATGAATGGTGGTCCAGCCAGACCTTTCCGACCGTTCGAAGGTGAAAAAATATCCGACCGACGGAAGGTTAATATAATTCCCTTAAATTAAGACCCTGTTATCTAATATCGTTTTTTGACATCTGTACGGTTTCTAGGTTGAGTTTTATATCTCACCACCTGATAAATACACCTGACTGCACACTAACCACATGGCTTTTTTCAATATTTAGTATGGAAAGTTCTTCATAACATGGCCTTGCCAAAACATTTTCCTGTTGTGCGGCAGAATTGATCCCTCAATGTATTAACAGGATATAATTTTTGACTATTTGGTGAATTGTAAAATAATTGCCCCGGGTGAGGATCGAACTCACGACCTTAAGATTATGAGACTTACGCGCTGCCTACTGCGCTACCGAGGCTTAGTTTACTCTGCGCTTTTTTCGGTACTATACAAAATGTGGACGATTTTTACCGAATAATATGAATTGTTGTGCATCACTGCTATAATTTAATAGTACGTTTGACTTCGATGAATTCTGGTCATTTTTGTCCTTATGAATATTGAAACTTGCTTTAGCAAAAATTTAATCAATTCTTCAGCCCATAAGTTCAAATGGAATGTTTCTTGAATCAACAATCCGTTCTCTCAAAAACTGCCATTTTTTCATATTTCACTTCGTATCTCCAAAACGGCTGAACCTATATTTTCCAAAAACTAATCTCTACTTCTACATTCGAATTGGGTGCCTCGTTCTCTCTTGAACTCTATTACTATTTCCTGCTCTCTTTGCTCCCTATCACCCAAACGGCTGAACCTGCCTTTGCCATTAAAACTAATCAGCATGTCTCCCCATCAGTAGGAATCGAATGTTTTTGGAATTACTGAAATCGGTTGATCCGAGAATTGTATCCATACATATATACTGTAGTTGTATTCACCCATTTATAATAATTATAAATAATATTATAAATTACTGTATAACGCTCATAATATGAACAACGCATCCATGTTACTCATAGCTACTATGTAAGCTTGCAGTAACCTTGCAAGCGTTGATAAAATTCCTTTTAAAATCACAAACTGCGCCTTAACGATTGTAAAGCGTAGTTTCTGACGCATAACGAACATTCTAGAAAACGATTGCGTCATACCGATAAGGAGTATTTAAGGTTCTGGATGATGCAATAAACAGAAAGTATGAGTCAGTATGAGCCAAGATCAGTATGAGTTAATTTCAATATAGTTCAGTCGTATTCAAGTTAAATTATATTTAAGTTCAGTCGTTCAAGTTATATGAAAAGTGTACAAGAATCATGAAATAAACATAAACATCAAAGGTCTTCATCTGTTTTACTGATTCGCCTTCATAGTTTGGTACCAGCTTGATACTTAGCAGCAGGAAGAACCTACATTTTGTTGGCTCCGCCGCTGGATGAAGCACAACAATACATACACCCACACACACACATATATTTTGTCTAAGTTATGCCAAAATATTCAGAAACCTTCGAAACGTGATGATATGCTAAAAGCTTTTCAATATTGATTTTTGGGCGATACAAGAACTTACTCCACGGGAAGCTACAAATTGCCAATTTAGCTTTTTTGCAATTTTTACCATACGGAAAGTTTTTCTTTAATTTTCTGCCCGATACATTACGCAAGTTATTAACAAATCCGTGACTCTTGGTATGAATATTTGCTTCTAAGTATTACATCTGTTTAACAATGTAATATACATTGTTAAACAGGGGAATTCCCGTCTGGATAATGTTTAATCGATTCGAGTCCGGTGAATTCCCAAGCATATTGAAAGAGATTGTAGATATCTGATATATATTCCATCAGTACATATTCGTGCACATATCTCAGTACATATGTAAGAAGATATGATATTTTGGTCTTGAACAAAAAATAAAGATAGCTATAAAAGTAAAATAATGTGTAGTAAATAACATTTTTGTAAGTTCATTCATACTTATTCTTCAGGTATGTAAAATTGAGTTTTGTTTTTATGCAATTAATATAAATTTGAATATGTGCTATGTATTATATTACAAAAGAATTGAAAAGTATTTTATTTGACAAAACCATTTTATGACATTAATAGTAAGATACCACAAAATATTACCAAATTGCAAGTAGCAATAACAATATTTTAATATCAGTGGCTACTATTAAAATTATCGACTGCATTTAACAATTATTATACTAATATATGTATTTTATTCTTTTGAATTTTTTATTATTTTGTAGAACAAAATAATGACATTTATTACAACAGGGTATATTTAATTATTTTTCAAAGTTCTGCGTGTAGTTGTTTTTTCTTTTCCATATAGTTTAAATTATTTGTTCAATATGCATTAACATATAAAATAAATTATAAAAAATTAAGTATTTTGAATTTCCAAGGTTTTTACAGTTGCACAGAACATAATAAGAACATTAATAAACCATACAAAATACTATTAAAATAATTTAATTTAATAACTAAATGAAACTTCTGCAAGTATGATAATCAAATTCTCTAAATAAATCTAATTTTAATTTTATTTTAATTTAGCTTCAATTTTTTTCCTCTAATAACATTGGAATTATTCGATCAGTATGAAAGTGATCATACTTTAAAAAAAATTAAAGAAAATTAAATAATCGTTCCTTACTAGTGCAAGTCATGATAAGTTGTTTGAGAAGATAAAATAATTTTTACAAAAATTAAAAGCAAAATGTTGTGACTAATATAAGTTGATAATGTAGTAATGAATGATTTAAAGAATAATATAATTGTTGGTTACCGACTGGATAATTTTTGAAGTAAAACTTCTATAGGCGCGACTAGGATGTAAATCCGTAGAAATGCAACGGAAAAAGCGTTACGCTCGAATTGAGTGCCAATGATTCGTCATTCGATCTCTATGAGATCATTTCTATACGGGTCGATTGTGATTGGTCGTCTTGTCGCGTAAGCATGTTCTTTGATTGTATGCGTATACGTAGTATGTCCCCGCATATAGTGAAAATAATAAAACAAATGAAAAATCTGTGCCGTATAAGAAACGTAAGTACATTGAAATCATTTGTATTATTCGTGGTTACTATATATTTTTAGAAATTATTTTTATAGGCAAAACACATACTACATCTGCTCAAATAATGAGACTATATCGCCAGCGAAATAGTCAAAAAAACGAACAGTCAATGAATGTATGTTAATTTTAATTACACGACAAGTGAAACAACTGTTCCCGTTCAAATGTCAAAGCTTACAATTTGATTTTACTGATTTTATCTGAACGTAAAGCAGTTGCATATTTTTATCAATAATTAAAATTCGTATTTATTACTCTAAACAAGAAATCACGCACAACAATAGCTGTTTTTTAAATAAAAATCTACTGTATTATACTACTGTCTTCTATTATAGAATTCCCATAAATTTGTTTACTTTCTGTACAATACTGGAATAATCGAAAAACTCTGTAAAATATAATTGAAGACCTTTCAATTCTATAAATCAAATTACTAAAACGACGTTTTGCCAATTGAGAAAGTTCACAAATTACTTTATGCATTGATCAAGTATAATAAAATCGTTTACACCGGATTTTCTATTAGATTTTCTGAACAAGTCGCTATGCGTTACATCCAGAATTCAAGATATTGATAAAATCTGTTTTTCGAAAATATCATGAAAATAAGTTATTGCCTTTAAAAGTTCCTGTTTAAGAAAAATAAACTTTTGAAACTTTAGATTTTTATTTGAATCGGAAGATAATTCAAGAGCAGAAATGTAATATATTTTCTATTGTATTTCAGTAGGGTAGAGCGGGGCTTAAAAGTTCGCGAGTAAAAAGGCCCACCACCAAAATCTCAAAAACAAGCAAAGTTATAAAAAATTAGTAAATTAAAATACGAGCAGCCACAACCTTAACTCAAGCAAAGTAGGTTTTAGGAGATAAACGGCTATGTTTTAAAATCTGTAACAAAAGTATCTTCTTTCATTTCATATTTCATTGTTAGTTTTTTTGGCTGTGAGCACTGTTGTTTAGTTTATGAAACCTTAATATAATTTGCTTGTGTACGTTATTTAATTGTTGTATAAGATGTATTTTTAATTTTAAGTTAGGAATTTACATCTGGGTAGGGTGAAAAGAACCAACTGAAAAATTACCCTCCAAAAGAGTGAAAAATAAAATCTAGCAAGTGTGAATGTAAATTTCATTAAAAAAGCAATTTTACAGAAATAGATTAAATCAATTCTTATTCCAACTTTGCTGATAAATGTTTTTGATGAAATGTCAGATCAAGCTTATATACATTGTTATCTTTGTAAAAAATGTGTCCATGAAATTTTTATTTTTCTTAGTTAAATATTTTAGCAAAAATTTGGTAAAATTCTTTTAAAATTAAAAACTAGTGGGACGCATGGCATCGTACCTTAAGGCAAATTGCTGGAACTTCCCGTACCGTAATTAAACATTCGAAGAATAAAAATAATCAGTCAACATTTTATTAATGACATGCTTAAATTAAGTCTTTATTGCGTTCTTTTATCTAAGTTTTACATTTTTTAAAGTAATATTTGTAATATGAAATTTTGCTTCTAATTTATTTACTCTCTCGTCACTATCTCTGTAAAAAATGGATTATAAATTTACACAATAATACAAACTTTAATTAATAAAATGAACGATTCAAATGTTAGTTTCACAATTTTATTGAAATTTTCTATTTTATATAGTAATATTTGTGTATTTTATATTTCGCTTCAAATTTAATTACTCTCGTCAGAACCCATATATAAATTGGATGCAACAATGAAAACAAATATCCAACAAATGTGATTGAGATTTATCCAATGCATAAATATTCTAAAATATTTCACAAGAAATATCAATAAAAACTGAATATGAATGTAACAAAATTATCGATATGGAAATGTATTCGGAAAAATGAATTACTAGAACATATTACGTTTTTTATAGCAATTTTATAACACTCCGGAGGCAAGGATATAAAAGAATCGAAATTGATTTTTAATTTCCAGGAAGAGAAGTTAATGTTTTTGCCAGAAAATCCGACTTGCTGATTTTATGTTAACTGTCGTTGTAAGTCATTCTGAGTCGTTTGATACCAAAATCGAGAAAGATAAAAAATTAATTGTGATCTTTCATGCACGTATTTAAAAAACGCTGCAGGGTTTTCAAATTCAAACAGTCAAAATAAATTCAATAAACCATAAATTAGAACTGAACATTGGTACAGAAGTTAAATAAGTCATTATTAAAAATAAAATGTCTAAAGTCAATCCGACCTCTTATTTTTAAAATTAAATAAAAAGAGTAGAAAATTCTGATTTTTTCCATTATCCGACGAGACCCCAAGAACTATTAAAAAAATGTGTTAGATTTTTTTATTATAAAATTGTTCACAAAAATGTTCTTTTTTCATTAGAATTCTTCGGGAAATATTAGAAACGTTACAAAAATCATATTCGCATAAAATGCAGCTTTTATAGCTTTTTAAATATCTATTTTTTGTACTTTTTCTGCTGTATCTCCAAAACCGCTGGACTCGACTTTCCAAAAATTTAATCAGTTCTTCATTTCGTCAATACAAGTAAAATGTTTCTTAAATCATTCAAATCGGGCGCTCCGTTACCTCGAAAACTAATCGGCACGTCTCCCTATCAATACGAATCGAATGTTTTCTGAATCAACTGATTCATGCGCCCGAAATCGTGGACGTAAAATTGTATCCAAGGATATACACATACACACACACACATTAACACAATTTTTCTCAGATATTCCAAAATGTTCAGAAATCTTTGAAACGTAAAAATATGTAAAAAAATATTCTCGATTTTATTGCAATTACTAAAATTCACTATAATTTCAGCCCCTAATAACCCTTTTCTGCGAGCAATGTTATTTTTCTAGGAGGATCACATATATGTGCTATAGCACATATCTGTTTGTGTTTCATTATTTGGAAATTAAAATTAAAAAAATTAAATTTTGAAATAAAAAAAAATTCCCCAGAAACAATCGTTTCGTCAACACAAGCTGGGCCTGCTTTTGCCTAAAACTAATCAACACATCTCCCTATCAATAGGAATGGAATGATTTCTGAATCATTTAAATCGGTTGATCCGTGCGCCCGAAAACGTGGACGAAAAATTTTAACCACACATACAGGTGCAGCATCTTACAGTATTCTCAATTCAGTTTTTTTTAATTTTCGCACCAAGCGTTGTTAAGAATATACTATATTGCAATAAAAACTTGCCAGTCATCATTATTTTTGATATTTGTAAATATTAACTCTCTCCACTCATATGCCGCAATTTTTTGTTAATATTTAAAAAAATTTAGTAAATTTTGTAAATGTAGTAATTAAATTAGTAAGTAATTAAATCCCTGAGGAAAATTTAATAACAATTCTTCGAATTCTTATATAAATTAATTTGTAGCGAAAAATATGTCCTTTTTGTACGTAGTCCTTTTACATGCTTTCATCAAAGAATATACAAAGAATTAAGCGAATAATAGGTATGCATTCCGACAGAAGCCATAGAAAGCTGAAAATCCAAAAAAGTTGAAAATAAAGTCTTTAAGCTGGTTTTGCATTGAAAATATAAAAATGAGAATGAATGAATGACTTCGTTGTAGAGAATATGTGTAATGATACACCAAAAGGAAGACTTTGTATATGCCCTAATTCCCTACATTTACTTATACATCAAACATTAATGTATCCCATTTTAGTAGGTATTAAGTTTTATGTATCAAAAATTATATATTATGTATTTTTGATGAGAAATCAATTTAAATTTAAATTAGATCAAATAATAATCCCATAAATGCGTTATTTGTGATTAATATCACATGTCATCAAATGAATTTGATACATTTTGAGGATTAGTAACATGTTATAGCAATTGAGGTGTGTTTAAATTGAAGTTTAACGAACAGGATTTTAATTCAATATCAAAATAGACTAGTGGTGCATGACATCGTGCCTTAAGGGGTTAGGGGTACTTGGGATTTTTGAAAAATCGATTTTTATTTTTTTGCATTTTCATTAAGGGTAACATCTTGAAAATATTCTCTGAAAATTTCAAGTTGATCCGATGATTACTTTTTGAGTTATTGGACTCTTACCAGCGCGTTGACGCAAGTGGAGAGCTCGATTCTTATACTCAAGATCATTCTCCCTCACCTCCTGATGTTTTAAACGCTTTCAAACCGATTTACGACTATCTCAGCAATGATAATTTACTTTCAAGATGTGTAGCTCAAGATTAAATCCATAATCAGAAAAAATTAAAAGCTTCAACCAACTAGTGTAAAAAATATACCTAGAAACCGTGAATACTAGTTTTACTATTGTACAAATTGCTGAATGCATATACATAATTATTATTATTGATTATAGATACCCTAGAACCTAATTGTGGGTATAATTTCCATTGATATGCTGAAAAATTGGATGCTGCACGTGTGAAAGTGGCAGATCAGCGCGCCAACGAGAACACTCTGGAGGCTAGAATGCTTCGTCGGCAACAGCAAATGGAAATTTTGGAAATTTGCACAATGACCGATGAACTATTATATGGCCCAGAAATAGATGACTTGGTTTAAGTAATTCAATAATTCGAATTTCTGTACGTAAATCCAATGTAAAACTTTAAACGCGTTTTTCTCAAAACTATGTTTTTTGAAACGGTGACCACTGTAACTCGAAAACCACTTAGTAAATTTTGATGAAATTCATGCAGCTTTTAGAATACATAATAAACTCGTGCCTGATCGAAGGACTTTTATTTTTTCAAAAATTTGAATTTTTTAAGATCAATTAACTGTTGATTATTTACCCAAAAATCTAGATTTTTGCTTTCTGATGCTGCCTTTTTGTTAATTTTTGCAAAATAAAGAAAACCTTCGATCCGGCCCGGGATTAACTATTCATAAAACTGTTTTTTCAATTTGATTGATTTTAGATGAATCTCCAAGGAGTTATGATGGTCACCGCCAGGACCGTTTTTCAAAACAGGGTCAACAAAAACAGCTATAACTTTGGGAATATTGATTTTTTTTTCTGAAATTTTTGTTACATCAAGTCAAAACATTGCATAATAATGCTGTATTAATATTTTTGTAGAAAAACATCGTTTAATAACAAAAAAAAATACTGAAAACTGAAATTAAAAAAAAAATGAAAATTTTTCAAAACGTGGATAAAATCAAATTTGAAAATTTTGAAATTTTTGACAAAAAATGATTTTTTTGAAAATTTTAATTTTTTTTCAAGGTCAATACTATCGTCCCGGTTTGGCTTAACGTTAAGTTCTAAGGCATCCTGTATTTTGAAGTACTAGTAAAAGGGCTGTCGAATAATGTCAAAGTCTATTTATTGACATCAAATATCATTCATCGAACATCATTTCAATTTACACGAATTTCCATTTCTACCCTTTGTTGTGCGCTCTACTGAACCTTGCATTGTTCGAGACAAGTGACTGACAAGTGGAAAAGAACATGTTCTTTGCTGAGATGTAATGCAAAATATTTTATATTTTAAAAAGTAGAAAGAGAACTGCAGCAAATGAAGCAATGCTATGATATATATATATATATATATATATATATATATATATATATATATATATATATGATACTTTTGTCGACGTTGATACATATTTATAATATTTACGAAAAATTAAAGGAGCACATATTTTGCCATCATATATTTTATGTTATTAATAGCGGTGCATTGTAGACACTCACAATACAGGAGGACAATATGTGCTCCTTCAATTTCTCGTTTGTTAATATAATAGTATTTTATTATTTTACACAAATTTAGTGTTCAATCATAATTAATTTTATCTGTTGTTTTTCCTGGTTTGATTACTTAATGATGACGCACATCAAGTGTCGAAACGTTTAATGGAATAAATAATTTTGTTATTTAATCTTTTCTTAATTCGACGATTGAGCTGCAAAAATATTACAAATATATATAGATATATATATATATATATATATATATATATATATATTTAATAGTCTTGAATTTGATGTTGATATATATGTATATATATATATATACATATATATATATATATATATATATATATATATATATGAGTAAGTTCTTCAACTACTACAGCTCGGGCTCGGACTACAGCCTCGGGCTCTGTCACATAAACTACGTTCTTGTGCAAAATATATTATATATTTCACAAATATTTTGCTATACTCTGTTCAACAAATTAATATAAAAAAAAAACAAGTTAATGTATATATGATAGTGCAAAATTATGTTCCTTGCGCTAGCTACTGATGTAAGACCATATTTATATCCACTGATGATGTCATAAAATACTATGTCGAAACGTTTGGAAAAATTAAAGATTAACTTCTAAATCTTTGCCTTTTATTTGATGCCCTTGAAGAACTTACTCATATTTCTCAACATCAAAATTAACTACTTTAACATATATATATATATATATATATATATATATATATATATATATGTTGCTATGAATTTGAGATTAAAATTCGGGCGTAACATCAATAAAAATAGTATGAGAGTTTTTTTAAAAGTTTATTTATTTAAAATCCATACGTTTCGGCTAACATCTTAGCCATCATTCAGTGGTAATCAAATTAACTTTTAAAATTAAAACTAAATAAATAATATGTAAGAAATTTCATAAGAAAACAATTATAATATTAATAATAATAAAACACTTACAATTATGTTTCCTATTATAGCATATGAAACTATTATTAATCCATGGTATGAGTATGTGCACATTGATAAAATATGTATTTTTTAACATCACAAATGGTAAAACACACTAATAACCATGATAACTTAACAAGTTGTCAAAACTATGTATTTAATCTTCGGAGTTTAAGATAGAAATGTTACATATTTTCTTAAAGCAGTTTTTAGCATGTGTTCAACTTTTAAGGGAAATTCAAAAAGCGATGGGATCTTGTCATTTTTTACGAAATTTTGACACGCTATTAAGAAACCACGTCTTTGTTTCGTTCAGGGCCGTATTGTCGAAGCGTTTGTTTATGACCCTGTTGTTATGCAATTGCAAAAACAACCCATCAGCGAATCTTCTCTTAATTATGTTCTCTTCAAAATGTAAAATTTTGGGGTTGAAAAAATCCATATCATGGTTTAAATTTTTAATATGCTCGGTTAACATCGTCTTAAATTGCTTCGGATTTTTTGAGTTGTTTTATGTTGATGAAGACGTTTACTCAGGTTTTGGCCAGTTTCTCCGATATAAAACACTAGAAAAAGAAAAGTGTTCTGTGTCGCTTTATTTAGTAGACTAACTTAAAAAAACGTCTGCATTCTTTGTAGAACGTTGGGGCTACGTATTTTGTAGAACATACTTTGTTCATGAACCTAGACACAACAAAATTTACCACGAACACAATGATTACCGAGCAATAGCGAGTTCTTCCGAATGATCCGAACTTCTCCGAAAACGTTATAGTAGCGATCGAGCGTCTTTATTGGCTATAAAAAGACTTAAAAAAAAAAACAATTCTTCGAAAAAAATGCCGAACTTCTTTATTTTTTTAATTTTTTGCTCGTAAAAAAGTTTTGTATGATAAATGAAAATCAGATGGTGCTCTGGGAATCAGATGGTGGGTTATATAAAAGTTTCCACCTTAATTCAGCAATTTTTTGAGGTGTACCTAAATCAGCTTGTGGTTGTGGGGCAGTATCCTAATAAACATAGCCAACCTTTTTCGAAATGCTGTCTGTAACTTATCCAGTTACTGACAATATTCCTCCAACTCGAGTTTTTCGTTCGGTTTTAAAAGCGCATATTGTATTGGTCCTCGAATGTCCCACCCAATGTCCCAATTTTGAATATCACCTCGTATCACCAAAGGTTCAAAAGGGAGGTCCAAAAATTCTTAAAAAATAGATCACGTGATTGATTGACGCCCCCTTATAATTGTCCTGAGCAAGCAGAGATCTTCCAAATTTTTCTGACTTATTACTTAAGTTATAAAACTTAAAATTAAATGCAATAAACCTGGCGAAAATGATAAATGATGAAACCTAGAATATTCACATTAAATGCGAATGCTGTACAAAATTATTCCCTCTCGGTTGTCATAATTTTCAATTGTGAAAAAAGACGAATCAAACTCAGTTTGCTGCTGATCTTCAAATACTAGTATCAACGTTGCGGACGATGTAAGAAATTTTTGCAAAAAGTTTAGAAATACTTAAAAAAATAAATAAAAGAAAAATTAAATACAAGAAAAATACAGATTAAGAGGCACGCAGAACAAATAAACAAAATGTAGAAAAGTTTGAATTGAAAAAAGTTTTTGTTGAATTAGTTATTCAAATATACGAGGTCATGAGGGCCTCCAACGAGCATCAGCACAAATTAATAAAAACCTACAAAATTTTCCGGAGAGGCAAAAACTTTAAGAAATGTTAATTCATCATCAGCTATATATGCTGTAATAAATCAGTTTGCCAACAAAGGCAAAAACAGTGTATATTAAAAGTAAATGAAATAATTGATAAAATATAATGATAATGATGAGTCATCATCATAATTCTATTCACGTAGAGAAATAGATCAAACATTTATGTGATAAGAATTTTTATGTGATTAATTTTTCAAATAAAAATCACTAAAAACGATTCTTTAATACGAATAATATTAGGGTGGCCCTCAAAATGGGTATTTTTAAATTTCTCTGCTCCCAGGGGTTCAAATGCTTCAAAATTAATAAAAATAAAATCTCTGAAAGTTTTAGCTCCTAATATTAACTTTAAGATAGTCCGCAAACTCTAACCAAAGTTTCTTGGCTCCTCTTCCTAAGTAAATATTTATTTTATAAAATTTATCAAATTTTTCAAATGAATTATATGTGGCGGTATTAGCTCAAGAGTAGCGTTCCCGATTCACATGCTGGAGGTTCCGAGTTCGAATCTTCGGCTAGAATTTGAAAAAATATTAACTAGTTAAGTTGGAATAATAATAGAATAATGAATTGTAATAAAAAGATATGTATGTAAAATCAAAATGTATAATATTTTAGAGAGTTAGAATTAAAAATGTATTGAAGTAAGAAGAATTTAGAAGAACAAATGAGAAGTATAGAAGAAGAAGAAACATGTGGTTAGAAGATGAAATGAGAAGATAGTAAAGAAGAATGAAGATCAGTTAAGAAGTATAGAAAAAAAAAAGAATAGGATTATATGAAGAAGATAGTATAAAATTGAAGATTGTATTGACATTCCATTCCTATTAATAGGGAGATGTGCTGATTAGTTTTTGGCAAAGGCAGGTCCAGCCGCTACGGAGATATGGAGCAAAGAGTGCAGAAAATAGGAATCGAGTTTTTGAGAGAACGAATCATCCGATTTGTATGATCCAAAAACATTCAGTTTTTTCAGGGGAAAAGGTAGGCCCAGCGGTTTTGGAGATACAGAGCTAAATGTTAAAAAATGGCAGTTTTTGAGAGAACTAAGCGTCCGATTTAAAAGAACTTTCTGCTTGTTTCAACAAAATAATTGCTTTTGGAAGAAAAAAAATATTTCTAATTTTTTTTTCAAAAAATATTTTTGTAATTCTGGATTGAAAATTCAAAAAATTACCCAGGCTAAGCACAGTCTAAGCGCCACTCTGGTGCAAATGCTTAGCCAAGTGCATTTAGACTGTTTATGTACTGGAGCAGCACTTTTCCAATTTTGTGAAAACTATTGAAAAATGTGAAAATGCCGCCAAGCTAAGCACAGTATAAGTGAAAATGTCGCACAGAATTATTTGTAAATGCGTTTAGACTGTGACTATACGGGAGCACTTTTTCAATTTTGCGCAATTTTGGGTAACTATTTTTTTGAAAATGAATTCGAAATGAAATGACGATTGTTAATATTCTGGAGATAAATTGATTTATTGATTTATTATGCTATTTGCATAAGCAAGGAAAATCAAAAATATCCTTATTAAGAATCACCTTAATATATATATATATATATATATATATATATATATATATACATATATAAATATAAACACTATTATTTCCCTTACAGACCATGCTATTTTGTTGTCTCACCAAACTTTCCATCCACAAAATTTATCCCTAGTAAAAATAACTGTAATTGAAAATGGTTACCCAAAAAATCTCATTCATTCAGTTATTCAAAAAAGACGAACTTTTTTAAAAACACAAATTAATTCTCCCAATACCAGTACCAACATCAAAAACACCAATCTTATTTACTGCAGCATGCCATACGTTGAAGATTTATATTATTATTTTGCCAAAATTCTGTTAGAAGAAAACATTTTAGTATCAGGCTCATCCTTACACTCCTTCAACCAATTCTTTACGAACATTAAATCCCCTACCCCACCCAATTTCAATACTAATGTAGTATATTCTGTTTCTTATAATGACTGTGCTTTTCAATATATTGGACAAACCTCGCAATATGTACACAAGAGAATGACACAACATGAACTAAGTGTGGTCCACCATAAACAAAAAAATTTCAAAAGTACCCTAGTACAACACTCTATTGAAAACGCCCATTCATTTAATTTCACTCCAAAGATTTTATATCATGAAAGTTGCATCTTTAGGAGATTATTCGCGGAGAGTTGTCTTATTCTCATGAATGTTTCTAACAGTGTCAACATTAGATCAGATCACAACCTATTACATGATTCATATTTAAATTTTTTACACTTTTTGACAAACAATTAATATCGACTTCCTTTTAAGTTCAATAATTTAAGTATTTACACCCTAACATAAAAAAACACACACATACAATCTCACAGTTCTCGTTTCAAGTGTTTACACGTGTTACATATGAACCATCAAATTCAGTTAGTTAGTTTCCAAAAGCCAATAGTATAACATCGAGAAAACAATATTTGTTTTCAAATAATAATTTTTAAAAAGACAACACTTTTAGTAATTTTGATTTACAAAAGTTAACTATTCGGCGGAAAAATAATTCACAAATTCATTTTTTGTTAAAAATTCTTGTTTAGTGAAAAAGTGCTAACGTATATTCAAACATACAGGTAATTAATTCAATTTTATCATTAAACTTTTCTTAAAAAATTTTTTCCATAACTTTCATAAAAAATTTCTATCATTTTTAATATCCTGTTCTGATAATCCACTCATTTATTTTTATCATTTTCATTTTGATCATATTATCATATTTCTGTACATTATTATTTGTTACAATTAATTTCTTATTTAAGAAAAATCTATTTTCTATTCCTAAACATATTGTTTGCTTAAATCTCATCAAGATCATGCTTCTTGACAGATGTCCTGAAGATGGAACGTACCTAGTTCCAAAACGTTGACAGTAAACAAATAATTAAATAAAGAAATTGTTTATTAAAAACTTTTCTTGTTGTTTTATTTTGTATTATTTTTGGATTCTTGTTCGAAACTCTACAATATATATATATATATATATATATATATATATATATATATATATATATATAGCCCTACTGTGAATTCGTGTAACATCTCTTAATAAATGTAGACATTGATATATTGTATACTGTTTCTACACCGCAGCCAATTGTTCTTCGGGAAACCTGACATTAAATAGAAATGAAAACTATTTTATTTGGAATCACATATAAAAAATAATTAATAATCTATAATTCTTTATTGGGATATAATATATCTTGTAGAAACTTTTAATTCAAAGTAAGTCTCATTTAATGACAAAATTAGTCATTTCATGAAGAATGAGTATCTTATTATCACAATCAATAATCATTTTAACTTATTGTCGGTGAATTTGTAAACACTTAGTGTATTTGTTGTAATATCATCGGATTTTCTTTATCAATGTGAATTTTTTCATGGTCCAGTAGACATCATTGAGGCAACCGCATTCTGTTCACGTTCTTATTTCCAGTCCGATTGCTCGAAGGAAATCTTATATGAATCAAGAAAAGCATGTGTGGCACAAATGTGCATTGCTCGAAATAACAAATTCACAGTATCTGCCTTCTCTTCCACGAATTGATCAATTTTCTCAGCATTACGAAATGTGTATTACGAAAATTGTCATGTAGGCACTTCAAATACAAATTCATATCATTATTTTTGAAGTAAAGCTTTTGAAGTAAAACTTCTTTAGGCGCGACTAAAGAGTACTAAAGAGTACATCTGTACAAATGCAACGGAAAAGCGTAAAGGCCAGGTCGAGTGCCAATGATTTGTCATTCGCTCTCGATAATATCATTTCTTTACGGGTCGATTGTGATTGGTCGTCGTGTCGCGCGAGTATGATTGCTTTAATTGTATAGTAAAAATAATAAAACAAATGAAAAATCTGACGCGTTAGAAACGTAAAATTATTAAAGTAATTTATAATATTCGTAGTTACTATATATGTTTGAGGTTATTAAAGTGGAAATTATTTTCATAGGCAAGACCGATAATACAGCTGTTCAAAGAGACTGTATCGCCAGCGAAAAAGTAAAAAAAAAATAGAAGCAATCAATGAATGCATGTTAATTTTAATTACAATTACATGTTGAGTAAAATTGTGAAAATAAAATTTATTTAGGGGTTGTTCAATATAATCCACTCTGTGAACGAATATTATAAAATTTATTAATCAGCAGGATTATATTATATATTGTATTATATTTCCACTCGGATGCCAAAATACGTATTAATTCTGCAATCCGCGAGTGGAAAGGATTAAAAGGCAACTCAATGGTTGCCTACGCTTTCTCTAATGGTAATGACATATTTTATTATTATTACAGAAATATTGGAGAGACTTTTCACTTTGATATATATTTTGATCTATATTTTGAAGTAAATATGAATTTCACTACTGCATGATATCAGATTGTCCAAAACGGATTTGAACCCGAGACTCTGATATAACTTCAGATAATAGGGACAAATTAAGGGACAGATTCTGCTGCATAACTGAAAAATGTTAAAGCAAGGCCATGATATGAAAAACTTTTTACACAAAATATTGACAAAACCATGTCGTTGCTGAGCAGTCAGGCCTATTTTTCAGGTTCTCAAATATGAAACCTAATCTAGAATCGCACAAATGTGAAAAAAACAATCTCAAGTAACAGGGTCTTTCTGATCCAGCTTCATAACATACGAGTGACGTTGCAGTTTATGTGTAAAACGCCTGAATGCACAGCAAATACATGACATTTTGACGTAACATGGCCTTGCCATAACATTTTTCTGTTATGCGGCAGAATTGGTTCCTAAGTATTCGATTGGATAATTCCATAAAGAAAAATCAAAAGCCAAATATTCATCCAATATGCCCAAGTTCTTGGGCAAAAACAGATAATTTCTAGGAAAATTCAAGCAAATGAGGAAGCAATTAGTCTTATAACTTCTTACCTTACAAAAAGAAGCAGTTCCAGCGAATTTCCTATGAGTCCTATAACCATAATCACAGCGTATATAATTGCCAAAATCCGGTGCTGCAATTTTCCTGCTGGAGGAAAACTCAGCCAGTGCTGATTTATGTTGTCCAAATAAGTATCTTCGAAAAATCCATATTGGCGCCACAGATTCAATGGGTTGGCGCGTTTGAAAACCTGAAATGTAAAGTAAAATGATTCGACTTTCAATATTTAACTCCCAATTTTGGTATATGTAATAAAGCCTATCAAGTCATTGCTTGTATTCATGACATTTTAGATGGATCTTTTTTTTCGTTTTCTTGTAATAAAGTGTTAAAATAAATTTTTTCGACGATTATTATTATTATTATTTTGACGGTAGATACCATAGTCTTCTAGATCATACTAAAATATTACGGCCCTACGGCAACTTGTTTAACTTTAAAAATTCGTCAAAGTTTGCAAAGATCGGTGTCGTTTTTTTGGCGTTTGTCAAAATTAGAACTTTCATCGACGTTTGCACAAAAACGTCTGAACCGATTTCAAAACAAAAAAATTTCTTTGAGAAAATACTCCGAGTTAACGTGTTCGTTCGTTTTCAATTATGTGCAATAAATCCACTCGGAATACTTTTGATTACACATAAATTAATTTATTTTTTATTGATTAAGTCGATTAATTATCGGGAAGTGTATGTAACTTGCTGCCAATAAACCAATTCCAACTAGTTTATGTTTACTATTACTAGTAATTTTTCACGTGCTTCATTGACAATAGAAATGCGCACTTAGTGCACTTCCCATATATAAATGAGAAAAATAAATATAATGCCAAGCTTTGAAAAGTCATACATTAAATCTTATATAAATTCTGCCATATCACAGAAGTTACTAGAGACGGCGCAATATCAAATATTAAAACTCATAAAGTAGAGAAATAGAATTAAACTATATAAAAGCTAAATTTAACGAGAAATTAATATGAGTCTTTTGAAAACATCAACTTGATTAAGTTCAATATTTGATGTTATTAACTGAAAACTTTTCAGCTCTCTTAATGTTACATACTCTAATATTTATAATGAACGTGAAACGTAGTGCAGAAATAAGTTGTGAGAATGAAAGTTTCCATCGTTAAGATTATTGAACAGTTAAGTTGTTCTAGAGTACATAGATTCTTGCTAATAATTTTGAAATAAGGAGTCTTATGAAATTAATAAGTATTAATGAGTCCAACAGTCTCTAAATAATAAAACAATCAACTTCGGAAAGTGTATTACGAAAGTAATACATAATTCTGTATTATAATTCATTCTGATTTTTACCATGTTCGGACGTATTTTTATTATATTATATCGGCCATGAAGGCGGCAATCTTCATGGCATTGAGCTTTTACACCGGATGTTTGCTACCCTGTAGAGGTGGTAGCGGAATTTGGATCGTACTTATTTTTCTCACTTATAAAACTAAAGTCCGAGTACAACAGCATATGTAATAAGTAATCAATAAATATATCTTCTTTTTTTAGAATTTAGTGACAAATCATTAGTGTTATAAGAACTTGCAACAAATACATAAATTACACCAACAAATTAGTGTTTCATACAGTCTACAGCTACAAGGGTTAAATTATAATTTATAACCCAACAAACTGAGAGAGTTTTAATAAATTCCATAATTACGTGACGCACATACTGACTATTTGTTTTATATTTTCTTCATAATAAAGTTGGTCTTTTTCCACTACTTTCCGAAAAAGTAGCCTATATTTTCACGAAAAAATCCGAATTGTTGATTTTCTCGACGTCTTAAGTCTTTCTGAACAGTTTGTAACCAATTTTGGATAAAGTGTGTGTATGTACGGATTTCAAAATATTCAAAGCCATCATTGGATGAAACTCTAAAAGTACTCGTGTTGGTCAGTTTTTGTAAACGGTTTTCCGAGCCGTTTCTTAAAAATGAGCAGAAAAGTGCAAAATTTTCTTAAAAAATTGGTTACAAAATCTTGAAAACTGTTTCAAAGATATAAAGTTGTGAATCGAGCTGATAAGTTTTGGACAAGAACGGTTTTGTCGTAATTAAATGCTACAAAATTATTTCTGAGTTTTTAATTAAACTTACAGAAGCGATTGAAAGCATTATCTAGTAGACTCTAGATTCTAGAGGAACAAATATTCTAAAATATTATAATCATACGAAAAGTCGTTGAATTAAACAATTCTTCAAAGTTTGGCAAAATGCAAGCACGTGTTATAATTAATAGATATTGTGAATGTATGAGAGATATCAATTGATAATCGCAATGATTTAGTTTTTAGTGAAAACTACAACTTTATTTTCAAAATAAAGGTTAAAATTTTTATCTTTATAGATAAATCTCAATATTTAATTCATGCAACTTGGCTTAACGCAAAAAACCACTTATACTTAGTTTTTGTCATTGAACTGAAACTATATTTTTTTTTTCTTTAAAAATTAAAAAAATGACACATACTTAATACATAAATGTGTAAAATATAAAAATATCAATTCGAATCCAACCAGTTTATAAATAAACTAGTGGGGCCCATGGCATCGTGCCTTAAGGCAAATTGCTGGAATTTCCCGTATCAAAAATGATTTTTTTCAAAAAGATTAATATTTAAAAAAAATATTTTGAAGAAATTAGATTTTTGAGAAACTATAAATTTTTGACAAAAATTTACTTTTTTTGAAAAAAAAAGACTTTTTGAAACAAAATGTTTTCTTTATTTTGGAAATTCTGAACTTTTTTTTAAAGCAATCATACTGCTTTAACCGCATAGGCGCGTAAGCGCCGCGTCGCCGTCTAACGGATAAACATTGGTACGGAACCCATAGGAATTTTTGTCGACGCTTTCTGGAACACCGATCAACCGATTTGAATAATTCAAATAACATTCAATTTGTATTGATAAAAAGACGTGTTGATTAGTTTTTGGCGAAGGCAGGTCTAGCCGTTCCGAAGATACGGGGCAAAAAGTGCCGAAAATGATAACTCAGTTTTTAAGAGAACGGAGCGCCCGATTTTAATAATTCAAAAAACATTTTACTTGTATTGAAATGAAAAACTGATCAAATTTTGATGGAGGCAGGTCTAGTGGTTTCGAAGATCTAGTAAAAAAAAATGCCATTTGGCGGTCAAAAATTATCATTAGACATATGCACATCAAATTATCAGATATTTGATAGAGATTTTAACAATAAGTATAAATTTTGTTTACATTCCTATAGGTTCCGTACCAATGTTTATTCGTTAGACGGCGACGCGGCGCTTACGCGCTTTTACATTTCGTTTCTATGCAGTTAAAGCAGTACGATTGTTTTGAAAAAAAGTTCAGAACTTCTAAAATATGTCAAAATGAAGAAAAATTTTTTTATTATTTTTTTTAAAGTAATTTTTTGTGCAATTTGTAGTTTCTCAAAAATCTAATTTTTTCGAAGTAAATTTTTTTCAAAAATGTTGATCGTTTTTGAAGAAATAATAATTTTTGGTACGGGAAGTTCCAGCAATTTTCCTTTAGGCACGATGCCATGCGCCCCACTAGTTAGTTTACTAAAATAATATCGATAAAGCTGCCATACAATACACAACCTTCTGTATATACTGTATATATTGTGAAAAAAATAATTTGTATTATTGATGAATAATTTATCAATTATTCAATAATATATCAATTATGAAATAAATTGCTCATTTATTTTCTTTGCTATTTAGTTATATGTATCTATAAGATATGTTTAAGTACAAAATGTAGAAAGTGTACGACAGTAGTCAATACATATACTTCCCAAAGTTTTCGGAAACTTTGCTAATAGTTAGGAAATTACAAGCTGTTAGTGTTTTAATTATAAAATCTATCAAGTTTTCATTGTAGACATACTAATGATTGGCAGCTTAAACTAAAACTTAAATCAAATGATAGACTCTTACAACCTCCATAGAAGAAAATCGAATAGCCAATTTTTATGAAATTTCATAAACATGCCTAAATTTTGATTTAAATACAAAATCGCTCTTCTTTATATAAAATTCTTCTGATGTATAAAAGGATACTGCTCCTAAACGATTATTCGAATTTTGATAAATCTTTCTGAAGTTTGTTAAGGATATTTTTAGGATGTATGTGATTATAAAAATATAGTAATATTGCAAAAATAAATGGAAAAAATTACAAAAAACTAAATGTCATTGTTTGACGTAAAAATATTTGAGACATTGTTTGGCATTAAAAACAAATGAAAACTCTCACTCTAGTATGTATGCTTTGGTGCAATTAGAAATGATTAATTACTATGAATCTATGCTCTTATTGAAGATCCTGTATTTATAAGTAAGTATATTTTAACCTAGAAAACATAAAAGATCAGTTCGCTTACACACATACTTACATATACTTTTTTCAAATTTGATCTCAAGCGATCCAGAATGACTTGTAACTTGTAAATTGTAAAGAAACACAGAATTAGCAAGTCGAAAACATAATTTTTTTGTTCGGGAAGTTAAAAATGAATTTTCATAATTTTTATACAATTTACTATTTAGAGAGAGTAAAGCATCAAACTGATGACGTTAAAAAAGTAAACGTAAGTTAACGAAATAAAACTATGAAATAATGTTTTTCCAGAAGAGGTAACATGAAACACAAACCTGTCATAATAATAGAAGTATGACATCATAATGCTGTCAGTTTTGTAGTTGCCAATAAATAGAACTCTTTTAGAAACTTATTTTTAACGAAAAACCATTAATAGATTTTATCAGAGGTGTTCGTTCTTTGACAAATGTCAAATGCTACTCCTGATTAAAATTGGCATTCGGAATCTGTAATTAAAGGAACATTCGTTTAAAAACCGCAGTTTAAAATAAAATGATTCTCTTTTTTAGTTTTTTACTTCAGGAATATTTCATTTGCAGGAATCGATCGAACAAGATAAGTGATGACGGTTTTTAATTTATTGTACATTATATATATATATATATATATATATATATATATATATATATAGTACGTATATATATATATACGTACGTGTAACAGTACAGTGAACGACTTGTAACGGATAACACATAATGCTAATATAGGTTTCCATATTTTAGATTTTAAATTTATAACACACTGATGATGAAACAAACCTAGTCTCGAAACGTTTGTGAAATTATTATTTAATAAATTAGTGCAAAAAAGAGTGTTATTTGTTCATATTTCTAAATTAAGGGGATTATTCGGTTTTTATTTATTTTATTTCGATTTTGAGATTTTTTGATATTGTGAAAGCTAAAAACCTTAGAATTATTTAAAAAAAAATCATCCCAATATCTATTTTTTTGACGAAGTTATAGAAATATATACATAATAATACATATCTATATGTATGATCCTCTGAAACCGTTTTTTTCATCAATCCGCGAGCTATTGTATGCTGCTCTCTTTTTCATTATAATACCTCATGCACATGACCTTTTTAATGTGTCAGTACCTTTGAACACCATGGTGTATTAGTACATTAAATTAAATGGTGTATTTAGTACATTATATTAAAAACTTTAAATACGTTTTTCTCAAATTGACTTTTTTCAATGCGATGCCACAAATTAAAAAAAAACTACAAGTCGGATCGACTTGCATTTTTTTTAATTTGTTCACCACTGCAATACCTAGTCCCCCTACCTCAAACAACTTAACATTACGCAAAAAAATTTTGCAAAGCTTCTCGCCCCAAAAAAGACCTTTTTTGACACTTTTTTTTAAATAGCTGCCATTTTTTTCCTTGTCGCTTTTTTTTCATTATGGTAGGGGGATGGGATTCAAACTTCTTCTTCAACGTAGTTTCGTTTTTTTTTGTTTCAGGCGATGCGCAACGTATTTATCTGTGGCACCGCAAAAGAGATCGATTTTGCAAGGCCGACTTTGATGCCCTCCGGTTAAAAAATGACAGCGAAAAAAAAGAACATTTTGTAATATTCTATGATTTAGTAATTTTTGTTTAAAAAAAACCGCATGTCTCTATGCTTATGCCTCATTTTCAGTATAATTTTAAAACAGTTACTTATATACTACACATTCTTTAATATTTTATTTAAATTACATATAATTTTTGAAAATACAAAAAACACCAACTATCTCTTGCAGAGCTTGTCACAGAACTAAAACATGTGAAACATACAGAAATATTTTAAACAAATCTTAGGTATCGAGATGAACAGACAGGAATTTTTTTCCAAATATATAACATATCTCGATGAGAAGAGTTCTTTTTTTAAAATCTTTTCATTTATTTTATTGTAATTTAATAGTTTTTAACATTCGTGCTTTGAAAATTGTATAGTAATTGGTGCATTAAATTTTCCGTGTTTTTTGTTTTTTCTTCAAATTATTTGTATGGTGAGTTATTGCATATTTTTCAATTCTTTTAGTTGTGTCTTACCTTCAGATACAACAACATATTTTAGTCTTATAATAATTTTTTTTAACATATCGTTTAAACGTATTAAGTTATTTCACATTTTTTATTTATATCTTCGTATTTTTATTGCATTTTAACTTTTAACTTTGTAATCCTTTAATGTAGCACTGAAGATGGGTCAAATCAGGACCCGAAACGTTTGACAATAAAACATTTTACTTCAATAAAATAGTTTTAATTAATGGATATCTTCTATATATAAAAATAAGTCGGTTTTTCTTTCCTGACGATTTAACTCCAGAACGCACGAACCGATTTCGACAATTATGCATTCGTTGGAAAGGTCTCGGGCTCCGCAAGGTTTATAGCTAAGAAAATTAGTGGCATGGCATCGTGCCCTAATGCAAATTGCTGAAACTTCACGCACCGTAATTAAAAATTCGAGTAATGACATTAGTGAGAATTATCAGAATTATGCTTGGTTAAGTCAACAAGCAATTCTTGCCGCCAAGAAATATGATGTACACGCACTGAATTTCACCATTCAATCAAAAATTGCTGGCGATTTGGTGACATACCAATGATTCCGACTGGTATTCCGTTTGACTTCAAACGATTGCAATTTCCAATTCGCCTTGCGTTCGCCATGACAACTAACAAGTCGCAAGGCCAATGCGGCTTAGTGTTTGCGGGATAAATTCCAAATAGATTATTTAAAAAATCATTGTTTTTCACATGGGCAGTTATACGTTGCCTGTTCACGAGTTGGAAAACCATCCGCTTTGTTTGTGTTAACGTCAGAACTAAAAACAAAAAATGTGGTTTACCAAAGAGCATTTCAATGAAACGGATAATTTGCGGATTCACTTTCATTTACTTAGAGAAGTTCAACTAAAAAACACTTCATTTTTGTAATCGAAATAAATTCATTACTGTTGTATAATAAAATCAAATTTTTCCTTTTCAAATATTAATAAAAAAAATTCTTCATCTATCTCACGAAACCATCTGGTGGCGAAACGGAGTTCGTTGCTAGTATATATAAATATATATATATATATATATATATATATATATATTCTATATCTATATATATAGATATATATATATATATATATATATATAATTGATATTTATTCAATTACCTCAATGTCCGATGAAAAATCATCATTTAACGCATCAGAGATATTTTGATTGAAACTTGAATTATCCATAATCTAACTGCCAGTCAGACCGCTGGCATTATTCGGACAATATTAAATTCATTATTGATTTTGTTCCTCATTGTGAAATCTGTAAACATAATAGAATATTGTAATTATTATGCATATCAATTATACAACAAATTAAATACTATCATGCACATTATTAATATAAATGTGTAATATCAAGAATTGTTCATTGGTGACGCATAACTTTTCTGTTGACGAAATACATGATTTATAACATATTTTTGGCCTTAAGGCAAATTGCTTGAACTTCTCTTACAGTGATTTTTTTAAGTAAAACTTCTTTAGGCGCGACTAGGGTGTAAATCCGTACAAATGCAACGGAAATAGCGTTACGCCCGAACTATTAGTCATTCGCTCCCGATGAAATCATCGTCGTGTATGTGAATAGAGATCTGTCGTTGTATGCTTACCGATATCAACAAGGAAATCGGCATAGATAAATAAACATTTTAAAGTTACATCGCAGTACAAATCTTGATTTAATGAAAAATGCTTGAATCAGAAGAATATTTTACACTGCTTCTTGAAAATAATAAAAAAAAATTAAACATTTGTGCCGTGTACTAAACGATTTATTGATTTTAAACTTTTTATTGATTAAAAATTATTTCTATATTATTCGTAGTTTCTATAAATCTTTGAAGTTATTAAAATGGAAAATATTTTTTAGGCAAGATAGATATTACAGCTGTTCAAAGAATAAGGTTATATCGCCAGCGAAAAAGTTAAAAAATACAAACAGTAAATGAATGTATGTTAATTTTAATTACATGAAGTTCTTTAAACACAATTATTATATGATGAAATTTTGAATATTTTTCACATTTGGTATATCCGGTAAGATATATACAATCGAACTTTTTCTTGTATTTTAATTTTACAACCGTATTTTCTAATACAAATGGCGATTCGTAAGCCAAAGGGAATAGTAGTTTATTTAAATAAGCCCCCGACGACAAAGATTGAAACTGCAGAAAGCTCTTATGCCAACACTGACATTTATACTGCTCAAAACGTTTTTCACTCTAAGCTTCTATTTTGAAGAAGTAATTCCTAGAAAAGTTTCCACTCTAAAAACAGTCAGTTTTGCGAGTCCATTCAGATGTGCATTCAGCTGTACAGTTTAAAATATAGTAGTTCCCTATTTTTATATCAAATACAATCTGCCTAACGAAGAAAACATTATGTAATTAATTTGTTTTAGGTATGACTTTATCTTTCCGTAGGGTAGTTACAGTAATGGGACAATAATAGAGAATAAAATTTTTGCATTTCTCGACGTTGACAAAATAATTGATTTTGGAAAAAAGCAAAAATAATTCAAAATTTTTTTTCCATTTTTTTTACAAAAAATTTTTTTTGTATGACGAAAATAATTCAGATTTTAATTTTATGTCTGGCTAAAGTTCTAAAGATCACTTATATACTCTAAATAAATAATTATAATTAACTTCCCGTAGGGCAAGTTATAGTAATCGCAAAAAAATCTAAAATGAAAATTTTTATATATCTTTACGTTTCAAAGGTTACTGAACATTTTGGCATACCTTAGAAAAAATGGATGTATGTGTGTGTGTGTGTGTATGTATGTATGTATGTATGTATGTATGTATGTATGTATGTACGTGTGTGTATGTATGTGCGGATACAAATTTTCGTCGACGATTTCGGGAACACGGATCAACCGATTTAAATAATTCAAAAAACATTCGATTCGTATTGATAAGGAGACGTGCTGATTAGTTTTTGGCAAAGGCAGGTCTAGCCGTTCCAAAGATACGGGGCAAAAAGTGCCGAAAATAGTAACTCAGTTTTTAAGAGAACGGAGCGTCCGATTTAAATAATTCAAAAAACATTTCACTTGTATTGACAAGATGAAGAATCGATAAAATTTTCATGAAGTTAGGTCTAGCGGTTTCGGAAATATGACGGAAAAAGTAAAAAAATGAGCCATTTGGCGGTCAAAAATGATCATTGAACATATGCACATCAAATTATCAGATATTTTATAGAGATTTTAACAATAAGTATACATTTTGTTAACATTCCTTTGGGTTCCGTACCAATGCTTATGCGCTAGACAGCGACGCGGCGCTTACGCGCTTTATATTTTGTCCCTATGCAGATGAAGCAGTACGATTGCTTTGAAAAAAAAGTTCAGATCTTCCACAATATGTCAAAATAAAGAAAAAAAAAATTTATTTCAAAAAAAAAAAAATTAAAAAATTTTTTTTTTTTTAATTTTTTTTTATTAAAAAGTTATTTTTTGTTCAATTTATAGTTTTTCAAAAATCTTATTTTTTCAAAGTAATTTTTTTTAAAAAATGTTATACGTTTTTAAAAAAATAATAATTTTTGGTACGGGAAGTTCCAGCAATTTGCCTTAAGGCACGATGCCTTAATTGCCTTAAGACAGAATTCCACTTACAGCTAGTTTTTTAATTCAGTTTATATAATTCTTATGAATATTTATTAGACAATGTATCATGTCAAGGCAAATTGCTAGAATTTTCTATACCAGAATTATATATTCGAGGAAAAAAATCAATAATCAATAAAAATTGATCAATGATTTATTATACATTTTGAAATAGATAATTATAAACACTATATATTTTATTGTTCATAAAATATACAGTGACAATCTTATCGCCCAAAGCACTTGAGAAAGCTTACATTAGCAAGAGGTGCTGAGTGAGTCCATCTGAGGATATAATTCTTACAATTAAAATAACGCATTTGAAACATATACATTTTCAAACTGAATTGTAAAACTTTGTATATTTTTGAAAATTTTGAATTTTTTTCGGATAATTTTCAAATTGTCTTGAACCGTATAAGTAAACTTTAAAAATTAAAAAATTACGGAAAGTACGGAACCCAATAAAATTGTAACAAAATTAGTACTCATTTTTCAAAACTTTAACAAATATCTGATACTTTTGATGTGCATGCCTTCATTTTTGTCCACGAAATATCATATTTTTTTACTTTTTTCTGTGTATCTCCGAAACCGCTAAACCTGCCTTACCAAAAATTTCATAGATTTTTCATTTCGTCATTACAAATAAATTGTTTTTCGAATCATTCAAATCGAGTACTCCGTTCTCTCAAAACTGAAGTACCGTTTTTGGAACTTTTTGCTCCGTATCTCCGAAACGGCTGGTCCCGTTTTCACCAAAAACTAATCAGCACGTCTCCTTATCAATAGGAATCGAATGCTTTTTGAAACAATCAAATTGGTTGATTCGTGTTCTCTAAATCGTCGCCTAAAAATTGTATCCACACATACACACATAAATTTACTTTTTCTGAGGTATGCCAAAATGTTCAAAAACCTTTGAAACGTAAAGATATGCAAAAATTTGATTTTTTGAAGTTAACGGTTGGTATATGTAAAATATCCCATTGCACAAAAAAACTGAATTGTAAAAATGTTCGTAATTCGGCTTTCCAAATGCAATTTAGCAACTAAATATGGAAAATCAAATAATGTAGGGAAAATGCAAATATGCTACTGAATGATAGTGAACATGCTTTGATGCGTAATTGAAACCAATTTAGCTATTTTGACGATACAATGAAGCCTTTGATCGTACCAGGCAATACTGTCATACTTCTTGAAATGCAATTAGGCAGAATTGACCAAAATTTGATATAGGTTTTAGAAAACTCAATGAAAAATACATACATTATAATTGTAATGACATCCATAAATTTGTGATTGTGATGTCAAAAAAAATGTATTCAAATATAATAGATAAGATTATTTTTTTGACTTTCTGAAGGAGTTTATGTTTTTGCTAGAAAATATAAACTTCTTCGAATATAAAAATAAATATAAACAGAAGATTCAAATCGCTACGAATAATGTCAACCATTATACATATTCATATAATAATAAATTATAAGTTGTATATTTATAATAGCATCGAATATATTTATAATATTCGAAAACAATAATGAAATTAAAGTCATACTTCAAATATGACATGATCGGTTTGTCATTGTAATTAGCATTTAGAAATGAACCTCCATTTGAGAAATGAAGTAGTTGATGATTAATAAATTCTATAATATACGTTCACACAGTGGACACGTCGGATTTTTCATTTGTTTAATTATTTACTGGAGACGAGATGAAATATTCTTCCGATCCAGAAATTTTTTTATCAAATCAAGATTTCTTTTAGAACGCAACCCTAAAATCTAATGACATTTCGAATAATAAACTTCTCTATACGCATACAATCAAAGAACACTCTCACGCGACATGACGACCAATCACAATCGACCCGTATAGAAATGAATGAATCATTGGCACTCGACTCGGCCGTAACGCACTACCGTTGCATTTGTACGGATCCGCAAATCGATTAGCACCCTTGTCGCGCTTAAAGAAGTTTTACTTCAAAAATGAAAACAAATATGTGTGTGGTGAAAAAAATTGACCCTTTGCCGATGTTTTTCAAAAACTTGATATAGAGTCGCGTTGATTAGTTTCACAATACTATCGGCCAAACCAGTTTTTTTTATAATTAAGAAAGAAGTGTGAAGTTTTAGCAGAAAATCTTGAACTAATTTTGAGAATTCAAAAATTGAAATATAAGTTGACAATCATGCTGTATATAGTTTTTGGTGAAGATTGTCCGAGCTGTTTCTCAGTAATTGATTGTTAAATTTTTTCCATGTTGTTGATAAATTTTTACTCGGTGATATAGTATTTTGAAAAACATACTAAAATTGGCAGGCCTACGATTTAGGATTTTTATATAAAAATTTATAATTGTATGAAATAATGAACCAGAGCAAAATCTCAATATTTTATCTTGTTAATTTGGTAAAATTTGCATAAAGTTGCTTAAGCTCAATTCTTAATTGAATAAGTTGATTATATGCACATATCTGGAAAGCTTGGCAACTTTCCTTGACGTAAAATACCTTTCTGCAGTTTGCTTTAAAGCACAATTTTCCATTTTTTTCTAACCATTTAATCATGACAAACGACAAAGATCGGTCGAAACGATCTGTGGGTCTAACTATAATTATTTTCAACAAATTGTCTTTCATCACATATTTTTGACTAAATCGTGGACGAAACATTTTGTTCTTGCTAACTTAAAAAAAACGACTTGGCTGATCATTTAGCAAAATTATTCAATGCGAAACTTTATCAAGCTTCATCAAATGCTTTTAAAACTTTACTATAGATTTTATGGAAACGTTGACTAAAGGTCAAAAATTTTGTCTCACATACAAACACATACGTTCTTTTTTCAGTTATCGAGTTAAACGATTCGGATTGATTTTAATCCTAGAAAAAACACAAACAAATTATCAAATTGGATTTAATATCGAAATCATCATCATCTTCTCCAGGAAGTTAATAAGTAAAGTACAAAAAGGATACAAATACATTTCGGTAGATAAAGTCAAGACATATATGCTATATGCCTTTATAATGCCTTTATATGCTATAGCATATATATAGCCTTTGATGCCAAGTCGAACCAATATTGGATTTCCGGACGACAGAATATCGGAGCTCTTCTAAAGAGGTCTTTTTAAAAGTACTATTTCAAATAAGTTTCTGAAATTATGTTCTTGATTGCTATGGCGATGAAAAATACTTTTGATAAAACATAACTAAAAATTAAAAAAAATCATGAAAATCGGAAACCGATTTTAAACCGTAAAAGATATCAATTTTTAATGTATCAATAACACCCTACAAAATATAATAATAACACTTAAAAGTACAACATTGATAAAAAACTGAGACATGGCTGAATTGCAAATAGAAGGATGTCTTCTGTTTTCTGAAACTATATTATTAAAAAAGAAATAGAATATTTAAATTTGTATTAAAATTGCCCAGAATAAAAATACTCAGTTCTTGGCTCAATTGTCTTCAAAACTAACTAATTAATTTTAGTATGTGCACAAACTTTATTAACAAAAAATCCTATTTGCTAATTTTATATTTCATCGACGTTTTAAGTCACTCTGAATCATTCAAATTTGAAACTAGTGATGTATGGCATCGTGCTCTGAAGCAAATTGCTGGAACTTGCCGTACCGTAACGAAATGTTCGAGGAATATTAAATGTTTTTAAATAGATTATTATAAATAAATACTGTAACATTGTCTAATATTTATAAGAAATATAAAACTGAATTGCAAAGTTCAAAATATTTGTTTTAAAGTATATTAGAGCTTAAGTCAAAATTACAATTAAAATCAGAATGATTTTATATACAAAAAAAAATTTTTTCAAAAAATATTTTTTTGAAAAGAAAAAAAATTGCGTCAAAATTTTTTTGTTCCAAAAGCAATTATCTTGTTAAAGCAAGCAGAAAGTTCTTTGAATCATTCAAATCGGACGCTTAGTTCTCTCAAAAACTGCCATTTTTTGCACATTTAGCTTTGTATCTCCGAAACCGCTATATCTGCCTCTGCTAGAAACTAATCAGCCCTTCTCCGCGTCATTACAAATTGAATGTTTTTTGGATCATTCAAATCGGATGCTCCGAACTCTCAAAAACTCGATTTCTATTTTCTACACTTTTTGCTCCGTATTACCGAAACGGCTGGACCTGCATTTTCCAAAAATTAATCAGCACATCTCCCTATCAATAGGAATCGAATGTTTTTTGAACCATTCAAATCGGTTGATCCGTGCGCCCGAAAACGTGGATGAAAATTTGTATCCATACATACATACATACATACACACACACATCCATTTTTTTTAGATATGCCAAAATGTTCAGAAACCTTCAAAACGTCGAGAAATGTAAAAATTTTCAATTTCTTACCCTACGGGAGGTTAAAAACTATATGTGTGTATGTGATCCGAGTTTTGAAATTTTGTTGACGTGACGACCGGCCAAACAATTTCTTTGTAACCAGTATGATTTTTTGTTCATGTTTTAGCCCACAATCTTAAATCAATTTTCATAAATCAAAATCTGTTCGAAAGATATTGGTTGGGAATCGCGTTGATTGGTTTTCGGTGAAGATCAACATGGTCATTGATTCTTAATTAAATTTAAAAAAAATGGCAATTTTGTGGGACCAGTCGTAAGCGTTATTTTGTCTCAAGGCAAATCTAAATGAACTTATCTAAATGTGTGAATAAGCGTTAAATTTAATATAATCAATATAATAATTTATGGGTGATTTATCAGTTTATTAAGAGCAGATACTCTATCGCCATATTAAGTTTTATTTAAATCGTCGAGATTTTTTTAGCAATCAATTCACAGTGTGAATCACATGATTCACAACTAATATCGTAAATCAAATATTATTTAATAGGATTTTAATTTTTAAAATTGGGGTTCAAAAATTCGGTAAAACACATGCACACATACATACACACATACTTTTTTTAAACTTGGTTTCAATGACGTGAAACGCCAAGGAAACAGAATTAGCAAATCCTATTTTTTCGCGAATACATAAACTTTTCCTTCGGAAAGTTAAGAAAAGTAATTATTTTCAAAGTTAGTTAGCTAATTCTTTTTTGTACTACTAAAATGCATAAACAATTCACTACCAAAAAATGATTTATTAACTTCCCGAAGGAGAAGTTTATGTTTTCATCAAAAAATCCGAATTGCTAATTTTATGTTTTCTCGACGTTTCAAGCCATTCTGAATCGAATGAGACCAACTTTGTAAAAAGTATGTGTGTGTGTGTGTGTGTGGTGTATGGTGTGTGTGTGCGTGTATGTGAACAAATTTTTTGCCGTAAATCGACGTTTTCTCGAAAACGGCTGGACCGATTTCAAAAATTTAAAAGCCACTCGATGTATTTCCATGAGGACTATTGTTTGTTAATTTTGTGCGACGATCGGCCAAGCCGTTTCTTTATAAATCGCAGAAAAGTGAAAAATTTTTCGTCTACGTTTTAGCCCGCAATTCTGAATCGATTTCGAAAATTCAAAAACCGTTCGAAAGATATTGGTTGGGATCGTGCTGATTACTTTTTGGTAGAGATCGGCCGGGCCGTTTTCTTGTAATTAAGTTTTCAAAAAAAAATTTCGACGATTTTTATGATTATTTTTTTGACGGTAGATACCATAGTCTTCTGGATCATACTAAAATATTACGGCCCTACGACAAATGGTTCAGCTTTAAAAATTCGTCAAAGTTTGCAAAAATCAGTATGGTCTTTTTGGCATTTGTCAAAATTAGACTTTTGATCGACGTTTTCTCAAAAACGCCTGAACCGATTTTTGAAATTTAAAAGCCATTTGATGTATTTCGGTGAGGACTATCGTTTGTCAGTTTTGCGAAACGATCTGCCAAGCCGTTTCTTTGTAATTTGAAAAAAAGTATTGAACTTTTCGTCCACATTTAAGCTCATCCTACCGAACCGATTTTAAAAAATCAAAACTGTTCGAAAGATATTAGTTGGGAATGATGCTGATTAATTTTAGGTGAAAATCTACCGAGCCGTTTTCTTGTAATTAACTGTTGAAAAAAGTGTTAAATTTTCGTCCACATTTAAGCTCATCCTACCGAACCGATTTTGAAAAATCAAAAACTGTTCGAAAGATATCATTTGGGAATGATGCTGATTAATTTTAGGTGAAAATCTACCGAGCCGTTTTCTTGTAATTAACTGTTGAAAAAAAGTGTTAAATTTTCGTCCACATTTAAAGTTCATCCTACCAAACCGATTTTAAAAAATCAAAAACTGTTCGAAAGATATCATTTGGGAATGATGCTGATTAATTTAGGTGAAAATCTACCGAGCCGTTTTCTTGTAATTAACTGTTGAAAAAAGTGTTAAATTTCGTCCACATTTAAGCTCATCCTACCGAACCGATTTTGAAAAATCAAAAACTGTTCGAAAGATATTAGTTGGGAATGGTACTGATTAATTTAGGTGAAAATCTACCGAGCCGTTTTCTTGTAATGAACTGTTAAAAAATGTAAGCCGATTTTCATGGAACTTTTTTGGCGATATACATTGGTCCTATAGAACTTACTGTAATATTACGGCCTTATATTATTACAACAAGTAGTTTAATTTTAAAAATTCGTCAAACTTGCTAAAATTATTATCGTTTTTTTTTAAAGTAGGATTGATGAAGTATATTATTTACACATTTTTTGATCAAGTCGATTATTTACACATATCGGGAAGTTCATGTAATTTGCCTCAAGGCTAAATACCAAACCAACTAGTTTTATAAAAATTCGAAGATTTTCCGGGAAATCAAAAACATGTTTCAAAATGCATGTCGTTTTTTTTGTATGAACCCGACTAAAGTGTACAAGTGCAATCTTAATTCGAATCAGTTAAGAAAATGTCGAAACACATGTTTAATTTTCCATAGGGCAAATTGTAGTAATCGTAAAAAAGATCGAAAATGAAAATTTTTGCATATATTTACGTGATAATTTCTGGAAAAACAAGTGCATGTCAGATTGAATTTTACGGTTTATTAAAATTGCATGAAAAGCTTACAAAAGTGTACAGATAATTAAATAATTGCTTACAAAAAAACATACATAATCGAGACTCTAATGTGCGTTGGTGGAATCAATAAAATGTTTTTACATTCAATCAAGATATAGAAGCGAATATGGAATCGTACAGTAAACCATCAGAAATCCCAAAACTACGTAAGACCGTTATTGGATCCAGCAAATACAGCAAGATACCTCGCGAAGAAGGTTGGACCAATATGTTTACACCGGAAAAGGTCTCGCTGCGTTCAACTTCATCAGTTTCTGACTCAAGACAGGAAGTTATATCATCTAGTAATAGTGCATCTACAAGCCTCACTCATTGTTGTTATTTTTGCGACGGTGCTCATCCAGCTAATTATCGCGGTTGCTCATACTTCCAAAAAATTAAAGAACAAAGAAACAAAACTCCAGTAAATCAATCATTCATAAATCCAAATCCAAATAACCAAAATTTTAAAAATTCTATTAATTCTAATTCTAATAATAAAATAAACAACATTTCTCCGGCCTTAAATCCAACAATTCAAAATTCATCCTATGCAGACATTGCAAAAAACAATTACTCTGCTTCTAATCATTCACCTTCAAATCCTGATTCTGATTCTTTAGCAACACTTATTCTAGAATTTAAAAATATTTTCAATCAGCTTTTGCAACAGAACACCATAATAATAAATATGTTATCCACGTTAGTCAACAACAAAAGCAATGGCAAAAATAATTAAAATTGCTGAATGAAATGCCAACGGTTTAATACCTCACAAAAATGAAGTAGAATGTTTTTTAAAGTTAAACTTAATAGATATCTCATTAATCTCAGAAACTCACTTCACTGAAAAAAGCTACTTTAAAATTTATAACTACACTACTTATAATTCAAATCACCCAAGTGGCAGGGCTCGCGGCGGTTCGGCTATATTAATCAAAAATAATATAAAGCATTTTGTTCTACCAATATTTCTGATGATTTTATACAAGCAACTCAAATTTTCTGTTGAAAACAATTTATATAATTTTTGTGTTTCTGCTGTTTATTGTCCACCAAGATTCAAAATTTCTTGTGCTCAGTTTTCTTCATTTTTCTCTCAATTAGGTAATAAATTTATCATTGGTGGTGACTTTAATTGTAAACATATTGCCTGGGGTTCTAGACTGACTACAGCCAAAGGAAAGATTCTTCATGCAGCCATAGGGCAAAATAACCTCTCCTTTATTTCAACTTGCAGTCCAACTTATTGGCCTTCTGACCCTACTAAAGTTCCAGACCTTTTAGATTTTTTTATTGTGAAAGGTATTGATCTTTCAAATATCAATATTGAATCTAGTTACGATCTCTCTTCAGATCATTCTCCAATACTTGTGACGTTTAGCACATTTCCTACTCCAGTTATCAACAATCATATTCTACACAACAATCTTTCTAGCTGGATTCATTCAAATCCATACTTGATTCAAAATTATTTCCAAAATCTAGGCCTACAAGCGTTATTGATATAGAAAATAATATAGATTATTTTTCTGAGATTGTACGTGAAACAACCAAGCAGATCACCCCGAACATTAATCCAAGAAATGATAATCTAATAATTCCGCAAGAGATTAAGAAGCTAATTGCACAGAACGAAGAGCAAGACGAATCTGGCAACATTCTCATCTACCAACGGATAGACATCGCTTAATCATCTCAATAACACGCTGAGGAAAAAATGAAAGAATGGAAGAATTGTACATTCAGGTCGTATATATTGCAGTTAAATAGGTACGATAATTCCATATGGAAACCAATCAGAAACAAAAGTAAACCCCTACAAACAAAACCCTCCTCTGAAAATAACCAACCAAACGGATTCATTTGGGCAAAAAGCAACGAAGAAAAAGCGGAGGCATTTGCTGATCATCTAAGTAGCATTTTTAGCGCTCGAAATATTTCCCAGAATAATTTAATTAACAATTTCGTAAATCAACCCATACATTCTACACCGTTAGGACATTTTTCACCAAATGATGTCTTATGTGAAATAAAAAGGATAAAAAATAGATCTTCGCCAGGTATGGATAAAATTACTCCAAAGATGTTAAAAGAATTGCCTACAAAAGGTATATTATATATAACAAATATTTTCAACGCCATACTTCAATACAATTATTGGCCCACAGCGTGGAAGACTGCAGAAATTATTATGTTCGCTAAACCAAACAAAAACCATCACACTGCTAGTTCATACCGTCCTATCAGTCTTTTATCGATATTATCGAAAATTTTAGAGAGACTTTTGTTGCAGAGATTGTCAGAAGATCATCCGAATGATAGTTGGATTCCTCACCATCAGTTTGGCTTCAGAAAAAATCACTCTACAATTCAACAATGCAACAGAACGGTGTCTCGTATTCTTGAATCCATGAATAGAAAGGAACACAGTGTAGCCGTATTCTTAGATGTCAGTCAGGCTTTCGATAAGGTTTGGCACTCAGGACTCCTATATAAAATCAAAACAACTTTTCCAAACTACTTCAATATCTTAAGCTCATATTTGCTTAATAGAAAATTTAGAATCAAAATTAAAGATGTGACTTCGAGCATCAGAAATATAGAATGCGGGGTACCACAGATGATCTTCTAACCATATGCACTTACGCCGATGACATAGCAATTATTTCATGCAATTCCGATATTAGAACAGCAACTTGTCAGTTACAAAATTATTTATCTAGTCTCGAAAAATGGTTTTTAGATTGGAATATCAAAATCAATATCGAAAAATCTCAGCACATAATTGTTTCTCTAAAACATCACAACAGTCCACCTATCATCATGAACAATTCAATAATTCCACTATGCAATTCTGTTAAATATTTAGGCATGCACATTGATTCGAAATTGACATGGAGAACGCACATTGAATATAAAAAGAAACAAATCCAACTGAAAATAAAAGATTTTTACTGGCTTTTTGGGAGGAAATCTGAAATCTCTCTCGATAACAAGGTACTTTTGTATAAAACTATCATAGTGCCCATTTGGACTTATGGAATCGAACTATGGGGTTGTTCTTGCAAATCTAACATAAACATCATTCAAAGGTGCCAGAATAAAATTATGCGTATCCTTACTAATGCGCCTTGGTATATTTCGAATTTTTGCCTACATAAGGATTTGAAAATCTCAACAGTCAACGAAATGATCAAGATTAGAAGTTCATCTTTCAACAACAAATTAATCCAGCATACAAATCCTACAATTCAAGCGATTCAGAGACCGATAAGAAGATTGAGCAAGAATTGGCCTTCCGATCTACCAAACACCTAGCCCAATGTCTGCACGCGTCCTGACGTAGTACGCGGCATACATCATCACGTCATCGTTTATTTATGTTATTATTTTTGTATTACTGTTTTAATTTTTTTTTTTTATTTTAACTTTTTTCATTTTATGTTCAATGTATTGCATTTTTTGTTTTTTTTTGTATTTTTTTTTTTTTGCTCATATCAATTTTGTAAATAAGACATTAAAGTCTTGATTAACAAAAATAAATTGTAACAAAAAAAAAAATATATATATATATATTTACGTTTCAAGATCATTGGAACATTATGACATATCTTATAAAAAATGGATATATGTGTGTGTGTATGTATGTATGTGTGATTATGTATGTGTGTGTGTATGTATGTGTGGATACAATTTTTGGGCGATGTTTTTGAGACCACAGATTTGAATAATTCAAAGTCCATTCGATTCCTATTGATAGGGGAATGTTTTGAATAGTTTTAAGCCAAGGCAGGTCCAGCGGTTTTCAATAATAATAATTCAGTTTTTGAGAGAACGAAGCGTCCGATTTGAATGATTCAAAAAAATATTATTAACGTTGACAAAGTGAATAAATGAATAGATTTTTAGGATGGTAGGTCCAGCGGTTTTGGAGAAATAATGAAAAAAGTAAAAAAACATGCGCATCTCATTATCAGATATTTTATAGAGATTTTTAATAATAAGTACAAATTTTGTTCACATTTCTATGGGTTCAGTATACTGTCTGAAAAACAGCGTGATTGCTTTGAAAAAAATTCAACATTGTTAAAAAAAAATCAAAACAGAAAGAATCAAAGCATATTTTTTAATTTTTTTTTTCTCAAAGTTTTCGAAAACATTAAAGTTAGTTAAATGCATTAGTTTCAACTTTACTTTATAAACTTTATAAATTATTTTCACTAAATTAATTCTATGGGGCAACCTCACGTGAGCCTTAAAGGGAGAGGAGGGTTTGACAAAAAAAATCACAAAATATCACATAGAAGAGGGTAGGGCCTAGCAAGATTTCACGTGTATTAAACGTTTACCTCAATTTAAAAAAAAAAAAAACTCAAAATAAAAAAAAAACTAAAATTTTACGATTTTTTTCTAGGTACTGAAAATACACGTGATGTTTGGTGGGAGAGGGGAGGGATCCAAAAATTTCAAATATTACCATGTATCATCAAGGGGAAAGGGAGATCTAAAAATCCTTAGAAATCGCTCACGTGGTGAATGGACGCTTCCCTGTCGAAATTGCATATAAAAACCATATGTGGTGGAGTATTACAAAATTTAGTCTGAGAAGGCGATAAGAATTTTATATGAGATATGATAACAGAAGTTTGAATATGTTCAATGTAATGTTTATTACATATTTTGATAATAGGATTTTCTCCAAAGCCACTGGAATGACATCGAATTTCATGCCTGCAATCCGTCTTATATAAAGAGAATATGGTTCGAACAAAACTATAAGTACTGAGCCATTGTATGCAGAATGCAGTATGTACATACTCGTGCAGAATCTCTTCGCTTTTATTCTGTTCTGTTCAAGTATTTGTAAATCCATATGATTGAACTCCATTTTACGCAAAACGCTAAAAGTGGTTTTACCGGAACGTGTAATACTTTCTTCGAAAATCCTATACATTTTAGAGGTAGTACTTTCTCGTGTAAATTGTATAGACTTATAATGTAGAGCGGGGCTTAAAGATCCGTGGTAAAAGGGTCTACCTATATTATCTATGGAACAAGTAAAGTTAGCTTTTTCAAAAATAACAATATTTGAACAAAAGATGTGAAACCACCCATCGCTTTAAATCAAGTAACTGTCAGGAGATAAATGATCATGTCAGAAAAGTATTTTTGAAGTAAAACTTCTTTAGACGACTAGGGTCTGAACTGTGAGAATGCAACGGAAATTGCGTTACGCCAGAACTGTACGTCATTCGCTCTCGATGAAATAGCCGTCGTGACATGTGAATAGAGATCGGCATCAACGTTGTATGCGTCATTTTATATTTATTTATCTATGATAATATGCGTACCGATATCAACAAGGAAATTGGCATAAATAAATAAACATGTTAAGGTTATATCGTAGTACAAATCTTGATTTAATAAAAAAAATCCTGAATCAGAAGAATATTTTACCTTGTTTTCCGTAAATAATTATAATGATTTTTTTTATTCTCTCTTTTATTTACAACTGTCCAGTTAAGGATATTTAATAAATCTGTGGAATTTACAATTGTCGGCCGCAAAGTAAGTTTATTGAAAAAATTTCTATATAATTAATTAATATTTAATTTCTATATAATTAAATAATAATTAATAGCTTCTATAAATCTTTGAAGTTATTAAAATAGAAAATATTTTAGGCAAGACAGATGGTGTTTGAAAAATGAGATTATATCGCCAGCGAAAAAGTAAAAAAAATACAACCAGTCAATGAATGTATGTTAATTTTAATTACATGAAGTTCTTCAAATACAATTATTACATGATAAGTGAAATTGTGAAAACAATATTTCTTTGGGCATTGTTTTACATAATCCACTGTGTGAACGAATATTATAAAATCAAATAATCAGCAATTACTTCATTTCTCTAATGAAGGTCCAAGTCCTAAATGCTAATTACAATGACAAACCGATCATTCCATATTTGAAGCATGACTTTAATTAAATTATTATTTTCAAATATTATGAATATTTTTAACGCTATTATAAATATATAATTTATAATTTATTATTATATAAATATGTATAATGGTTTTGACACTAATAAATGTGTGCATCACGAGTGTTACCAAATCACTAATAAACATTATTCAAAATTGTTATATGATGTATGTATTTACAATTGAAATGCCATCCTGTAATAACAAAAAAGTTTTACTTCAATCGCGTGTGAACCTTAAGCGCACTCTTTTTTTTGTCTTTAGTCTTTTTGTTCGTGGGCACTATAATTTAGTTTAGGAGACCTCAATTTTTAAGTATACGTTATTTGATCCTTTTATATATTAGATATTTTTAAGTTAGATTCAAGAGTTTTACCCTCTATAAAAGCGTACGTGTGGATTGGGTAAAAAGGACTATCTGAACCTTCAATGATGTGAACATTAAAAAAAAGTTAATTGTGTTAAGAAAAGCATTTTCACAAGAGGTAAATTTAATTTAGTTTTTTCATCTCTGCTGATGAATATTTCTGACGAAATACCAGATCTAGATTATATACAGTGTTATCTTGGTAAAATATGTACCCATGAAATTTTTATTGAAAATATAGCTGTTATTTAGTAAAATCCATTCTAAATTAAAAAATAAGACATTGGATCTGTTTGCCCCCCGGGTGTGTCATTTTACCCCGCCCACATGGTAAAAAGAACCAGGTGACAAATTTAAAAAAAATAGCAAAATGAACGTAGTTCCACTATAAAGATTTAACTTGGTGTTTTACTGAATATAGTCAGATACATGTCAGATAGTTGTTTGTTTGAAATGCTTAATTTGTTTTGATGTAGCTAAATGATTCTTACTCTATAATTGCCAAAAGTCAAATTAGATCTTTGTGCCCCACCCTACCCTAATATATTGATTATTAACTTTCCGTAGGGTAAGTTATAGAAATTGCAAAAAAATCGAAAATGAAATTTTTATACATCTTCACGTTTCAAAGGTTCTGAACATTTTGTCATATCTTAGAAAAAATAAATATATATGTGTGTATGTGTGCGGATACAAATTTTCGTCGATTTTGCAAACACGGATTAACCGATTCGATTAATTAAAAAAACATTCGATTCCTACTAAAAAAAGGAGAGGTGCTGATTGGTTTTTGGCAAAGGAAGGTCTAGTCGTTTCGGAGATACGCTGCAAAAAGTGCCAAAAATGTTATTCTAGTTTATGAAATAACGGATAATAGTTCAAAGTTATTTTTAATAATTTTGTTTTCGGTACGAGAAGTTCCTGCAATTTGCCTTAAGGCACAATGCCATGCACCACCAAAAAATCTGGACGAATTTTTTCTTATCTGCTAATTTTAAAGAAACAGCATGCAGAACTAATTTAAATCATTAAATAATTTGATAACGTCGTGGAAATAAATTGCTCAACAAAATATAAAATATAAAATAATAAAAGATCAACAAAAACTTGATTTTTAATTCAGCAAATAAACAGAAAACAATTTGGTCCTTAATTAACTAGGACATTAATACGAAAACTAAATCTTCACAGATTGATTGTCTTACAATTAACGGCGACAAGATTATTGATAAGGTAGTCATATATAATAAAAATATGGTCAATATATATATATATATATATATATATATATATATATATATATATAAGAGCACCAGTACTATATATGTTCCAAGTTCGTTTCTGTATATATTACCATGTGCAGAAGATAAAGTTACGAACTTGAAGCAGACGACAATTAAATTACTTATTCCTATAAAGCTTTAAAAGCTCCATGACAAATATCGAACTGCAGTCGTAATAATAGAATTCTTGTACCCAATCCAGAATTTAAATGACACTGGAGTTTGTAAGTTTGTTACTATGTTTTCTAGTTTCGAAGTAAATCTCTCGCAATTAATAAAATCTTAGATGCAAACTCGTTGACGTAATAAATCCAGTTCAAGTAATTGAAATAATATACACCTACATCCACTTGACAAGTTTTATATTTATAAGGGCGTTGCAGATACTTCATTTGATTCCTTATTACAGAATATTATTTCAACAAGATAGTATTTTCGATCAGGCTCATCGGATTACATAGTATCATGTAGTAGTGATATCTATTTTAACTAATAGATAATAAGGAGTTCGATTCACTTCAAGGACTTGCCTCTGGGAATTTTCTTATTATTGATTTTAACAAATATACGAGTAAGCCTCTAACAAAATGCTATGTATAGACCTCTAACAAAATGCTATGTATAGACCACAAATTTACGTTAACTAGCTGGTACTTCCTACGTTAGGAACTAGTGGTGTGTGGCATCGTACCTTAAGGCAAACTGCTGCTGTAATAAACATTTTTCAAACTTCAGAAATTTCTTGAAAGATTTGATTTTACTGAAAGTTTTTATTTTCTTTCGCTACTGTCTAATAGTTAAACATTTTTGACGATAGATATCATGGTCTTCTAGAACATACTAAAATATCATATTACGGCCTTGATTAAGAGCGTTTGTTTTAAAAAATTATCAAAGTTAGAAAAAATATTTCTAAATTTATGTCAAAAATTGCTTTTGAGATGTGACAAGTCAAACATTCTAAAAGTTCATGCAACTTGCTTTAAGGGTAAATGCCACTTTCAACTAGTTTTGTGACGTTTTCTATTGAATCTTCGAAACGGAGGAACCTTCTTAAAAAATTAACCAATGCTTCATTTGGTCGATACAAGTAATATCGGACATTGGGTTCTCTCAAAAACTGAATTGACATTTTTTGCACTTTTTGCCTCGTACCTCTGAAACTTTTCCCCATCAATAGGAATCGAACGTTTTATAATCATTTAAATCGGTTAATCCTATAGGGCAGTGATCGGGGAACCGGGGTAAATATCCTAAACGGGGTAAAAACGGATTTTTTTGAGGTAAAAAAAATGTATTCTGAATTAATATTGACTGTATTTGGCACGTAGTTGCCCGTATAGGGGTTATCTCCCATCGCCATGGGGTAATGTCAACTTAGACGAAAATAATTTGGGGAAATGATTAAAAAGGTTTCCCGACCGCTACTCTAATAAGGGAAGTTATTAAACTAGATGAAAGTTCCATACTTCTTTTAGAGCGTTGTTGTTTTATGAGCCGTGATTGCTATCGTAACCTAGTATTTTTTGAGAAGTTAAATCAGAGGCCAACCACTCTTTTTTTATATGCATACTAATATATTAGATTTGTATAACTAATACTACAAAAAATAATTTTTGCGTAATTTTCTATTTCAAATCTATACCTTCATGTAAAAATTCTATATCATACTGCTTGATATCGAGCTGGGCGAAATTGACATTGAACTCAGGACTAACTTGTGCTAACCCATGTTTTTTACCATTACACCACAACGGGCTTAATAACTTTTTCATGTGTAGAAATAGTTTATTGATATTAAAGAATGTTTAATAACTATTGCAGATTTAACAAATTGTGTAAATGTTATATTAAAAAAAAGAGTAATATTGTTAGAAGCATGCCTTCGTAAGGACCACATTATGTTTTTCAACTGCACGAATACGCCCTTGAGTCCAATTATCACGTGATCAATTTTTTTTTTAATTTCTGGAACACCACACCCCTCTCTTTGTGTTACATGGTGATATTCAAAATTATACTTTCCTCTCCACCGTCAAACATTTATTTAATGTGAAAAAATTGTAAAAATTTTTTTTATTTTTTGAAAATGTTTGGATTTTTTCAAAACAATCAGATTAACAATAAATACACGTGATATTTTATTATACACTTCCCTCCGCCATGTAATAATTCGTGATTTTTTGTCAACTTTTTAAATTAATACCCAACCAATTTTCTAGCCAAAAAACCAAAATTTCAATGTTAAGATAGCCTTATTTAGCGCTGCTTCGCATTACGCTCTAGATTATAGTATCTAGTTTGATAGAAGAGTTGTTATTTAGTTCTATACAGAATCCAGGTACAGGTACAACCTTATAACATATATGCAGAAAATGAATATTTCATTTTTTGCACATAAAAAGTCTTGAATGGATGAATCAAGAACAAGTTTGATCAAATCAAGCTCAAGTCAGAAAAGATCATATTAAATTAAATGATACGTATTTAGATCTTCAACATTCATGGGCATTTGTATATCTAATAATATGTAATAGTATCCATTGTATGTGACATCAAGTGTTCTGAATAAATACATATTCACTAAACATACAAATAATAGTAAAACAGACCATTATTTTTAATTTCCCGTAGGGCATGTAATAGTAATCGTCCAAAAATCAAAAATCAAAATTATCGCATATCTTTACGTTCATCCTGAACATTTTGGCATACCATAAATAGATGTATGTATGTATATATGCATGGATAAATTTTTTTGTCCACGATTTCGGGAATAACTGATTCAAATTAATCAAAAACATTTGATTCTTATTGAGACGTATTGATTAGTTTTTGGCAAAGGCAGGTCTATCCGCTTCGAAAATAAATATTAACCTTTTCCACTCGGATGCCGTATAAATCTCGCAATTCGCGAGTGGAAAGGGTTAATTCTCATTAGCCAATTTTGTAGAGAACTAATTTCGTATACTCTTTTACATGACGTTAAATCTGTAATACCGATAGCTTCATTGCAAAATAATTTTTTTTAACTAGTTGGTATTGGTATTTAGCCTTGAGGCAAGTTACATGAACTTCCCGATACGTGTAAATAATCGACTTAATCCGTGATAGATAAATTAATTTATGAGTAGTTAAAAGTATTCGAAGTCTATTTATCACACATTATTGAAAATCGAACACGTCAACCCGGTCGGACTATTTTTTAAAAAGTATGAGCTTTAATGTAAACGAAAAGTTTAACACTTTTTCCAAATTGCAAAGAAACGGCTCGGCCGATCGTCGCACAAACTGAGAAACGATAATCCTCGTCGGGATACATCAAATGGTTTTTAAATTCCTAAAATTTAATTAGTTCAGGAGTTTTTGAGCAAACGTCGATGAAAGTTCTAATTTTGACAAATGCCAAAAAGACCATACTAATTTTGCAAACTTTGACGAGTTTTTAAAGCAAAACGAGTAGTCGTAGGGCCATAAAATTTAGTATGATCTAAAAGACGATAGTATCTACCGTCAAAAAAATAATAATAATAAAAATCGACGAAAAAAAATTTTAACACCTTATACAAGAAAACGGCCCGACCGATCTCTACCAAAAACTAATCAGCACGATTCCCAACCAATAAATTCAAACAATTTCATTTGAATTTTCAAAATCGATTCAGAATTGCGGGCTAAAACGTAGACGAAAATTTTTTCACTTTACACAAAACTGACAAACAATAGTCCTCATCGAGATACATCGAATGTCTTTTAAACTTGTGAAATTGGTTCACCCGTTTTTGAGAAAACGACGATTCACGGCAAAAAAATCTGTTCACACACACACATACTTTTTCTAAATTTGGTCTCATTCGATTCAGAATGGCTTAAAACGCCGAGAAAACATAAAATTAGCGGATCGGATTTTTTTATGAAAACATACACTTCTCCTTCGGGAAGTTATTAAGTAAAATTCATCCTAAACTAAAATTTTTATTTATTTTATTGAAACAAATAGTAACAATACCACGTCTGTACAAAGACAAACTCGTGCAAAAATCGCAACGTAAAAAAGTGTATTTATATCATGTCCTGGTCAATTATCGTACTGTGCAAAAAATGTTTGATTGTTCGAGCTTGGGAGTTTTGTCATCTGGTCATCTGTCCATGTTTCTAACAAAAAATTCCATCATCATTATTCTGTTATTTAAATATATAAATTGTCTCGACATTTTTTAAAAACCTTAAAACCACAGCAGGCACGTGTAGGAAATTATCTTGCTTAAATTTCAATCAAAGTTGGTAATCCGTTTTTCGTGATTAAAAATGAAAAAGAGGATAAAGACAGATATTAAATTTCTGTTATCTCATGGTAGTTTTTATACTCTAAAAAGACACTTCACTAAAATAAACTGAAAACCCTTAACACTTCACTAAACCCTTATTTTCAGACAAAAAATTAAAATTCAAATTTTAGATTTTAAAATCAATTCTTAATTTTAAAATCGACATAAAGATTCAGAACAAAAATCATAATTGTGTCTTGGTAAACAACGTTGGGACACATTTTTCTACCAAAAACATTTATGGAAAAAAATATAACTTGTGGTGCATGGCATCGTGCTCCTTAAGGCCAATTGCTGGACTTCTCGTACCAAAACATTACCGTTTTAAACAAAAAAATGAAAACCAAAGAATATAGATTTATAAAATTTAGCAAATAAAAACTTTTTGAAAATTTTAAATTTTTTTTGATACAATCGCGCTGTGTTCCTGTTTTAGAAAACGAAACATCGAACGCGTAAGCGCCGTGAAGCAGTTTACCGGATAAACATTGATACAAATCTCATTGAAATGTAAACACAGTTTGTTAATTAAAAATTTGTTTATTAATAAAATTTCTATGAAATAACTAATATTTTTATATCATTTTTGACAACCAAATGGATTTTTTTTTTAATTTTTTTGTTGGATATCCAAAACCGCTAAACTTGTCCTTCTAAAACTAATCCAAAAATCTAATCTTGTCAATACAAGTAAAATGTTTTTTGAATCATTCAAATTGGACGCTCCTTTATTTCAAAAACTGAATTTAAATTTTTGGCGCTATTTGCTCCGTATCTTGGAAACGGCTGGACCTGCCTTTGCCTAAAACTAATCAGCACTTTTCCTTATCAATACGAATCGAATGTTTTGAATTATTCAAATCTCGGCTGCTAGTCTATTTAGCATCAAATTTCGATTTTATCCAGTACATTTCATTGTACAGAATAAGTTTTATATTTCGTCAATAAATATCAGCAAAGTTAAATGTTTTTGTTTTATGGATATAGGAAAAATGCATTTAATAGAAATTCAAAATAATGCTAGTTAAATTTAAAAAAAAAATCAGCATAACCTTATTTATACTGGACAAAATTGTTTGACACATTTTGTGTTATGTGATATATTGTAATTCAAATGTCCCGCCATTATTCTTAGTAATGTTGGCAATACTCTTCCACTTCTCAAACTATGTATCCGCCATCTTATATTTATGTTTAGGTTAAAACTCTTTAAAATAACTCTCTTCTTGCTGAACCGTGAACCAATGAAGAACATTTAAAATAAACTGAGTAATTTAAAGGAATCATTTTTATTCGACCATATACACAATGAATATATTTCTGAAACAAAAATCAAAATCGCATTAGGAATATGTTTTGTAGTCAATCAACCAATCAACGATTTTTCAAAATGTTATCAAATATCAATTTTAGGAAGCAATTCTAATAGGAATTCAAAGTATAAAATGTTTTTGCTAGAAATTGAAGATGTTCCGGATTTCTCGTTATTAAGTTTTAGCAAAATATTAGATTGAGAAAAGATGATATGAAATGAGAAATATTGATGAAATGAATATGCTCTGAGGGGATCGCAAACCTTGAAGAGTAAAATTATTTTCTCGCTCGTTTATCGATATTCATGCTGATTTAAATAAAATTTACGTGTCTAATGCAGAACATCTAATTTCAAAAAAAGAACGCAAGCAACGGGATTTATTATTACTGCAAATTGTACATGTTCCGACTTTTTTTTCATTGAAGTTTAGCACGTAAATTGAAGGCTAGCAGCTTGATTGCAACCACTTTTCCAATGTTCAGGGAAATTAAAACCAAATTAGTTGTGCTTCTCTGCATTATTCCAGAGTTCTCTGTTGAAATAAATTTTAAAAAACTAGTGGTGCATGGCATTGTGCCTTAAGGCAAATTGCTGAAACAAAAATTCTATATCTTATAATCAAAATTGCATATGTCTAATGATTATTTTTTACCGCAATATGTCGTTTTTTATTGGGTCTCCAAAACTGCTAGACATGCCTTCTCAAAAATGTAATCAGTTCTTCGTTTTGTCAGTACAATTTAATTGTTTTTTGGATCATTCAAATTAGACGTTCCATTTTTCCAAAAACTTGATTACGAATTTTGCACTTTTTGTCCCATATTTTCGAAAAGGCTGGACCTGGCTTTTCCAAACACTAATCAACACGTATCCCCATTAACACGAATCGAATGTTTTTTGAATTATTAAAATCGATTGATCCGTGTTGCCGAAATCCTCGACAAAAATTTGTATCTGCACACGTATACAACTGCATGCATACACATACATACAAAAACGGCGCTTACGCGTTTCGAAATTTCGCCTCTGAAACAGACACGCAGCGCGATCGTTTTAAAAAAATTCTAAATTTTCAAAAAATATTTAAGAATTAAAAAAAATAATACTGTACGAGAAGTTTTAGCAATCTCAAGGCACAATGCCATGCGCCACTATTTAACTTCCCGTAGGGTAAAATATATAATAGTAATAGTCAAAAAATCGAAAATGAATTTTTTTGCATATTCTAACGTTTCTAAGGTTTCTGAACATTTTGGCATACATCAGGAAAAATTGATTGATGAATGTATGTAAGTATGTGTGCGTGTGCGTATGTATGTGTGCATAAAATTTTTTGTCCAAGTTTTCGGGAGCACGGATCAACCGATTTGAATGATTCAATAAGCATCCGATTTCTATTGATATAAAGATGTGCTGATTAGACAAGGGCAGGTCAAGCCGTTTCGGAAATACGAAGCAAAAAGTGCAGAAACTGGAAACTCGGTTTTAGGAAAGAATCGGGCATCCGATTAGAATGATTCAAAGAATATTCGGTTCATTTGACGGGTAGTCATGCTGATTAGTTTGCAAAAATTAAAAAAATAGCTATATTAGAACAGATCACATAAATTGAAAATTCAAAATTTAGAAAAAAAAATCTTTGTTTTTCTTTAAATAAAAACTTATTTGGATTTCAATTTCACCTCAAGCTAAGAAATTTTTTTACATT
>NW_020539727.1:3215598-3243399 GCF_003426905.1 Ctenocephalides felis
AAACTAAAACTTAAATCAAATGATAGACTCTTACAACCTCCATAGAAGAAAATCGAATAGCCAATTTTTATGAAATTTCATAAACATGCCTAAATTTTGATTTAAATACAAAATCGCTCTTCTTTATATAAAATTCTTCTGATGTATAAAAGGATACTGCTCCTAAACGATTATTCGAATTTGATAAATCTTTCTGAAGTTTGTTAAGGATATTTTTAGGATGTATGTGATTATAAAAATATAGTAATATTGCAAAAAATAAATGGAAAAAATTACAAAAACTAAATGTCATTGTTTGACGTAAAATATTTGAGACATTGTTTGGCATTAAAAACAAATGAAAACTCTCACTCTAGTATGTATGCTTTGGTGCAATTAGAAATGATTAATACTATGAATCTATGCTCTTATTGAAGATCCTGTATTTATAAGTAAGTATATTTAACCTAGAAAACATAAAAGATCAGTTCGCTTACACACATACTTACATATACTTTTTTCAAATTTGATTCAAGCGATCCAGATGACTTGTAACTTGTAAATTGTAAAGAAACACAGAATTAGCAAGTCGAAAACATAATTTTTGTTCGGGAAGTTAAAAATGAATTTTCATAATTTTTATACAATTTACTATTAGAGAGAGTAAAGCATCAAACTGATGACGTTAAAAAAGTAAACGTAAGTTAACGAAATAAAACTATGAAATAATGTTTTTCCAGAAGAGGTAACATGAAACACAAACCTGTCATAATAATAGAAGTATGACATCATAATGCTGTCAGTTTTGTAGTTGCCAATAAATAGAACTCTTTTAGAAACTTATATTTTAACGAAAAACACATTAATAGATTTTATCAGAGGTGTTCGGTCTTTGACAAATGTCAAATGCTCTTGATTAAAATTGGCATTCGGAATCTGTAATTAAAGGAACATTCGTTTAAAAAACCGCAGTTTAAAATAAAATGATTCTCTTTTTAGTTTGTTACTTCAGGAATATTTCATTTGCAGGAATCGATCGAACAAGATAAGTGATGACGGTTTTTAATTTATGTACATTATATATATATATATATATATATATATATATATATATATATATATAGTACGTATATATATATATACGTACGTGTAACAGTACAGTGAACGACTTGTAACGGATAACACATAATGCTAATAGGTAGTTTCCATATTTTAGATTTTAAATTTATAACACACTGATGATGAAACAAACCTAGTCTCGAAAACGTTTGTGAAATTATTATTTAATAAATTAGTGCAAAAAAGAGTGTTATTTGTTCATATTTCTAAATTAAGGGGATATTCGGTTTTTATTTATTTTATTTCGATTTTGAGATTTTTTGATATTGTGAAAGCTAAAAACCTTAGAATTATTTAAAAAAAAATCATCCCAATATCTATTTTTTTGACGAAGTTATAGAAATATACATAATAATAACATATCTATATGTATGATCCTCTGAAACGTTTTTTTCATCAATCCGCGAGCTATTGTATGCTGCTCTCTTTTTCATTATAATACCTCATGCACATGACCTTTTTAATGTGTCAGTACCTTTGAACACCATGGTGTATTAGTACATTAAATTAAATGGTGTATTTAGTACATTATATTAAAAACTTTAAATACGTTTTTCTCAAATTGACTTTTTTCAATGCGATGCCACAAATTAAAAAAAAAACTACAAGTCGGATCGACTTGCATTTTTTTTAATTGTTCACCACTGCAATACCTAGTCCCCTACCTCAAACAACTTAACATTACGCAAAAAATTTTGCAAAGCTTCTCGCCCCAAAAAGACCTTTTTTGACACTTTTTTTTAAATAGCTGCCATTTTTTTCCTTGTCGCTTTTTTTTCATTATGGTAGGGGGATGGGATTCAAACTTCTTCTTCAACGTAGTTTCGTTTTTTTTTGTTTCAGGCGATGCGCAACGTATTTATCTGTGGCACCGCAAAAGAGATCGATTTTGCAAGGCCGACTTTGATGCCCTCCGGTTAAAAAATGACAGCGAAAAAAAAGAACATTTTGTAATATTCTATGATTTAGTAATTTTTGTTTAAAAAAAACCGCATGTCTCTATGCTTATGCCTCATTTTCAGTATATTTTAAAACAGTTACTTATATACTACACATTCTTTAATATTTTATTTAAATTACATATAATTTTTGAAAATACAAAAAACACCAACTATCTCTTGCAGAGCTTGTCACAGAACTAAAACATGTGAAACATACAGAAATATTTTAAACAAATCTTAGGTATCGAGATGAACAGACAGGAATTTTTTTCCAAATATATAACATATCTCGATGAGAAGAGTTCTTTTTTTAAAATCTTTTCATTTATTTTATTGTAATTTAATAGTTTTTAACATTCGTGCTTTGAAAATTGTATAGTAATTGGTGCATTAAATTTTCCGTGTTTTTTGTTTTTTCTTCAAATTATTTGTATGGTGAGTTATTGCATATTTTTCAATTCTTTTAGTTGTGTCTTACCTTCAGATACAACAACATATTTTAGTCTTATAATAATTTTTTTTTAACATATCGTTTAAACGTATTAAGTTATTTCACATTTTTTTATTTATATCTTCGTATTTTTATTGCATTTTTAACTTTTAACTTTGTAATCCTTTAATGTAGCACTGAAGATGGGTCAAATCAGGACCCGAAACGTTTGACAATAAAACATTTTACTTCAATAAAATAGTTTTAATTAATGGATATCTTCTATATATAAAAATAAGTCGGTTTTTCTTTCCTGACGATTTAACTCCAGAACGCACGAACCGATTTCGACAATTATGCATTCGTTGGAAAGGTCTCGGGCTCCGCAAGGTTTATAGCTAAGAAAATTAGTGGCATGGCATCGTGCCCTAATGCAAATTGCTGAAACTTCACGCACCGTAATTAAAAATTCGAGTAATGACATTAGTGAGAATTATCAGAATTATGCTTGGTTAAGTCAACAAGCAATTCTTGCCGCCAAGAAATATGATGTACACGCACTGAATTTCACCATTCAATCAAAAATTGCTGGCGATTTGGTGACATACCAATGATTCCGACTGGTATTCCGTTTGACTTCAAACGATTGCAATTTCCAATTCGCCTTGCGTTCGCCATGACAACTAACAAGTCGCAAGGCCAATGCGGCTTAGTGTTTGCGGGATAAATTCCAAATAGATTATTTAAAAAATCATTGTTTTTCACATGGGCAGTTATACGTTGCCTGTTCACGAGTTGGAAAACCATCCGCTTTGTTTGTGTTAACGTCAGAACTAAAAACAAAAAATGTGGTTTACCAAAGAGCATTTCAATGAAACGGATAATTTGCGGATTCACTTTCATTTACTTAGAGAAGTTCAACTAAAAAACACTTCATTTTTGTAATCGAAATAAATTCATTACTGTTGTATAATAAAATCAAATTTTTCCTTTTCAAATATTAATAAAAAAATTCTTCATCTATCTCACGAAACCATCTGGTGGCGAAACGGAGTTCGTTGCTAGTATATATAAATATATATATATATATATATATATATATATATATATCTATATATATAGATATATATATATATATATATATATATAATTGATATTTATTCAATTACCTCAATGTCCGATGAAAAATCATCATTTAACGCATCAGAGATATTTTGATTGAAACTTGAATTATCCATAATCTAACTGCCAGTCAGACCGCTGGCATTATTCGGACAATATTAAATTCATTATTGATTTTGTTCCTCATTGTGAAATCTGTAAACATAATAGAATATTGTAATTATTATGCATATCAATTATACAACAAATTAAATACTATCATGCACATTATTAATATAAATGTGTAATATCAAGAATTGTTCATTGGTGACGCATAACTTTTCTGTTGACGAAATACATGATTTATAACATATTTTTGGCCTTAAGGCAAATTGCTTGAACTTCTCTTACAGTGATTTTTTTAAGTAAAACTTCTTTAGGCGCGACTAGGGTGTAAATCCGTACAAATGCAACGGAAATAGCGTTACGCCCGAACTATTAGTCATTCGCTCCCGATGAAATCATCGTCGTGTATGTGAATAGAGATCTGTCGTTGTATGCTTACCGATATCAACAAGGAAATCGGCATAGATAAATAAACATTTTAAAGTTACATCGCAGTACAAATCTTGATTTAATGAAAAATGCTTGAATCAGAAGAATATTTTACACTGCTTCTTGAAAATAATAAAAAAAAATTAAACATTTGTGCCGTGTACTAAACGATTTATTGATTTTAAACTTTTTATTGATTAAAAATTATTTCTATATTATTCGTAGTTTCTATAAATCTTTGAAGTTATTAAAATGGAAAATATTTTTTAGGCAAGATAGATATTACAGCTGTTCAAAGAATAAGGTTATATCGCCAGCGAAAAAGTTAAAAAATACAAACAGTAAATGAATGTATGTTAATTTTAATTACATGAAGTTCTTTAAACACAATTATTATATGATGAAATTTTGAATATTTTTCACATTTGGTATATCCGGTAAGATATATACAATCGAACTTTTTCTTGTATTTTAATTTTACAACCGTATTTTCTAATACAAATGGCGATTCGTAAGCCAAAGGGAATAGTAGTTTATTTAAATAAGCCCCCGACGACAAAGATTGAAACTGCAGAAAGCTCTTATGCCAACACTGACATTTATACTGCTCAAAACGTTTTTCACTCTAAGCTTCTATTTTGAAGAAGTAATTCCTAGAAAAGTTTCCACTCTAAAAACAGTCAGTTTTGCGAGTCCATTCAGATGTGCATTCAGCTGTACAGTTTAAAATATAGTAGTTCCCTATTTTTATATCAAATACAATCTGCCTAACGAAGAAAACATTATGTAATTAATTTGTTTTAGGTATGACTTTATCTTTCCGTAGGGTAGTTACAGTAATGGGACAATAATAGAGAATAAAAATTTTTGCATTTCTCGACGTTGACAAAATAATTGATTTTGGAAAAAAGCAAAAATAATTCAAAATTTTTTTTCCATTTTTTTTACAAAAAATTTTTTTTTGTATGACGAAAATAATTCAGATTTTAATTTTATGTCTGGCTAAAGTTCTAAAGATCACTTATATACTCTAAATAAATAATTATAATTAACTTCCCGTAGGGCAAGTTATAGTAATCGCAAAAAAATCTAAAATGAAAATTTTTATATATCTTTACGTTTCAAAGGTTACTAAACATTTTGGCATACCTTAGAAAAAATGGATGTATGTGTGTGTGTGTGTATGTATGTATGTATGTATGTATGTATGTATGTATGTATGTACGTGTGTGTATGTATGTGCGGATACAAATTTTCGTCGACGATTTCGGGAACACGGATCAACCGATTTAAATAATTCAAAAAACATTCGATTCGTATTGATAAGGAGACGTGCTGATTAGTTTTTGGCAAAGGCAGGTCTAGCCGTTCCAAAGATACGGGGCAAAAAGTGCCGAAAATAGTAACTCAGTTTTTAAGAGAACGGAGCGTCCGATTTAAATAATTCAAAAAACATTTCACTTGTATTGACAAGATGAAGAATCGATAAAATTTTCATGAAGTTAGGTCTAGCGGTTTCGGAAATATGACGGAAAAAGTAAAAAAATGAGCCATTTGGCGGTCAAAAATGATCATTGAACATATGCACATCAAATTATCAGATATTTTATAGAGATTTTAACAATAAGTATACATTTTGTTAACATTCCTTTGGGTTCCGTACCAATGCTTATGCGCTAGACAGCGACGCGGCGCTTACGCGCTTTATATTTTGTCCCTATGCAGATGAAGCAGTACGATTGCTTTGAAAAAAAAGTTCAGATCTTCCACAATATGTCAAAATAAAGAAAAAAAAATTTATTTCAAAAAAAAAAAATTAAAAATTTTTTTTTTTTTAATTTTTTTTTATTAAAAAGTTATTTTTTGTTCAATTTATAGTTTTTCAAAAATCTTATTTTTTCAAAGTAATTTTTTTTAAAAAATGTTATACGTTTTTAAAAAAATAATAATTTTTGGTACGGGAAGTTCCAGCAATTTGCCTTAAGGCACGATGCCTTAATTGCCTTAAGACAGAATTCCACTTACAGCTAGTTTTTTAATTCAGTTTATATAATTCTTATGAATATTTATTAGACAATGTATCATGTCAAGGCAAATTGCTAGAATTTTCTATACCAGAATTATATATTCGAGGAAAAAAATCAATAATCAATAAAAATTGATCAATGATTTATTATACATTTTGAAATAGATAATTATAAACACTATATATTTTATTGTTCATAAAATATACAGTGACAATCTTATCGCCCAAAGCACTTGAGAAAGCTTACATTAGCAAGAGGTGCTGAGTGAGTCCATCTGAGGATATAATTCTTACAATTAAAATAACGCATTTGAAACATATACATTTTCAAACTGAATTGTAAAACTTTGTATATTTTTGAAAATTTTGAATTTTTTTTCGGATAATTTTCAAATTGTCTTGAACCGTATAAGTAAACTTTAAAAATTAAAAAATTACGGAAAGTACGGAACCCAATAAAATTGTAACAAAATTAGTACTCATTTTTCAAAACTTTAACAAATATCTGATACTTTTGATGTGCATGCCTTCATTTTTGTCCACGAAATATCATATTTTTTTACTTTTTTCTGTGTATCTCCGAAACCGCTAAACCTGCCTTACCAAAAATTTCATAGATTTTTCATTTCGTCATTACAAATAAATTGTTTTTCGAATCATTCAAATCGAGTACTCCGTTCTCTCAAAACTGAAGTACCGTTTTTGGAACTTTTTGCTCCGTATCTCCGAAACGGCTGGTCCCGTTTTCACCAAAAACTAATCAGCACGTCTCCTTATCAATAGGAATCGAATGCTTTTTGAAACAATCAAATTGGTTGATTCGTGTTCTCTAAATCGTCGCCTAAAAATTGTATCCACACATACACACATAAATTTACTTTTTCTGAGGTATGCCAAAATGTTCAAAAACCTTTGAAACGTAAAGATATGCAAAAATTTGATTTTTTGAAGTTAACGGTTGGTATATGTAAAATATCCCATTGCACAAAAAAACTGAATTGTAAAAATGTTCGTAATTCGGCTTTCCAAATGCAATTTAGCAACTAAATATGGAAAATCAAATAATGTAGGGAAAATGCAAATATGCTACTGAATGATAGTGAACATGCTTTGATGCGTAATTGAAACCAATTTAGCTATTTTGACGATACAATGAAGCCTTTGATCGTACCAGGCAATACTGTCATACTTCTTGAAATGCAATTAGGCAGAATTGACCAAAATTTGATATAGGTTTTAGAAAACTCAATGAAAAATACATACATTATAATTGTAATGACATCCATAAATTTGTGATTGTGATGTCAAAAAAAATGTATTCAAATATAATAGATAAGATTATTTTTTTGACTTTCTGAAGGAGTTTATGTTTTTGCTAGAAAATATAAACTTCTTCGAATATAAAAATAAATATAAACAGAAGATTCAAATCGCTACGAATAATGTCAACCATTATACATATTCATATAATAATAAATTATAAGTTGTATATTTATAATAGCATCGAATATATTTATAATATTCGAAAACAATAATGAAATTAAAGTCATACTTCAAATATGACATGATCGGTTTGTCATTGTAATTAGCATTTAGAAATGAACCTCCATTTGAGAAATGAAGTAGTTGATGATTAATAAATTCTATAATATACGTTCACACAGTGGACACGTCGGATTTTTCATTTGTTTAATTATTTACTGGAGACGAGATGAAATATTCTTCCGATCCAGAAATTTTTTTATCAAATCAAGATTTCTTTTAGAACGCAACCCTAAAATCTAATGACATTTCGAATAATAAACTTCTCTATACGCATACAATCAAAGAACACTCTCACGCGACATGACGACCAATCACAATCGACCCGTATAGAAATGAATGAATCATTGGCACTCGACTCGGCCGTAACGCACTACCGTTGCATTTGTACGGATCCGCAAATCGATTAGCACCCTTGTCGCGCTTAAAGAAGTTTTACTTCAAAAATGAAAACAAATATGTGTGTGGTGAAAAAAAATTGACCCTTTGCCGATGTTTTTCAAAAACTTGATATAGAGTCGCGTTGATTAGTTTCACAATACTATCGGCCAAACCAGTTTTTTTTATAATTAAGAAAGAAGTGTGAAGTTTTAGCAGAAAATCTTGAACTAATTTTGAGAATTCAAAAATTGAAATATAAGTTGACAATCATGCTGTATATAGTTTTTGGTGAAGATTGTCCGAGCTGTTTCTCAGTAATTGATTGTTAAATTTTTTCCATGTTGTTGATAAATTTTTACTCGGTGATATAGTATTTTGAAAAACATACTAAAATTGGCAGGCCTACGATTTAGGATTTTTATATAAAAATTTATAATTGTATGAAATAATGAACCAGAGCAAAATCTCAATATTTTATATTGTTAATTTGGTAAAATTTGCATAAAGTTGCTTAAGCTCAATTCTTAATTGAATAAGTTGATTATATGCACATATCTGGAAAGCTTGGCAACTTTCCTTGACGTAAAATACCTTTCTGCAGTTTGCTTTAAAGCACAATTTTCCATTTTTTTCTAACATTTAATCATGACAAACGACAAAGATCGGTCAAACGATCTGTGGGTCTAACTATAATTATTTTCAACAAATTGTCTTTCATCACATATTTTTGACTAAATCGTGGACGAAACATTTTGTTCTTGCTAACTTAAAAAAAACGACTTGGCTGATCATTTAGCAAAATTATTCAATGCGAAACTTTATCAAGCTTCATCAAATGCTTTTAAAACTTTACTATAGATTTTATGGAAACGTTGACTAAAGGTCAAAAATTTTGTCTCACATACAAACACATACGTTCTTTTTTCAGTTATCGAGTTAAACGATTCGGATTGATTTTAATCATAGAAAAAACACAAACAAATTATCAAATTGGATTTAATATCGAAATCATCATCATCTTCTCCAGGAAGTTAATAAGTAAAGTACAAAAAGGATACAAATACATTTCGGTAGATAAAGTCAAGACATATATATGCCTTTGATGCCAAGTCGAACCAATATTGGATTTCCGGACGACAGAATATCGGAGCTCTTCTAAAGAGGTCTTTTTAAAAGTACTATTTCAAATAAGTTTCTGAAATTATGTTCTTGATTGCTATGGCGATGAAAAATACTTTTGATAAAACATAACTAAAAATTAAAAAAAATCATGAAAATCGGAAACCGATTTTAAACCGTAAAAGATATCAATTTTTAATGTATCAATAACACCCTACAAAATATAATAATAACACTTAAAAGTACAACATTGATAAAAAAACTGAGACATGGCTGAATTGCAAATAGAAGGATGTCTTCTGTTTTCTGAAACTATATTATTAAAAAAGAAATAGAATATTTAAATTTGTATTAAAATTGCCCAGAATAAAAATACTCAGTTCTTGGCTCAATTGTCTTCAAAACTAACTAATTAATTTTAGTATGTGCACAAACTTTATTAACAAAAAATCCTATTTGCTAATTTTATATTTCATCGACGTTTTAAGTCACTCTGAATCATTCAAATTTGAAACTAGTGATGTATGGCATCGTGCTCTGAAGCAAATTGCTGGAACTTGCCGTACCGTAACGAAATGTTCGAGGAATATTAAATGTTTTTAAATAGATTATTATAAATAAATACTGTAACATTGTCTAATATTTATAAGAATCATATAAACTGAATTGCAAAGTTCAAAATATTTGTTTAAAGTATATTAGAACTTAAGTCAAAATTACAATTAAAATCAGAATGATTTTGTATACAAAAAAAAATATTTTTTCAAAAAATATTTTTTTGAAAAGAAAAAAAAATTGGGTCAAATTTTTTTTGTTCCAAAAGCGATTATCTTGTTAAAGCAAGCAGAAAGTTCTTTGAATCATTCAAATCGGACGCTTAGTTCTCTCAAAAACTGTCATTTTTTGCACATTTAGCTTTGTATCTCCGAAACCGCTATATCTGCCTCTGCTAGAAACTAATCAGCCCTTCTCCGCGTCATTACGAATTGAATGTTTTTTGGATCATTCAAATCGGATGGATTTTCTACACTTTTTGCTCCGTATTACCGAAACGGCTGGACCTGCATTTTCCAAAAATTAATCAGCACATCTCCCTATCAATAGGAATCGAATGTTTTTTGAACCATTCAAATCGGTTGATCCGTGCGCCCGAAAACGTGGATGAAAATTTGTATCCATACATACATACATACATACACACACACACATCCATTTTTTTTGAGATAGGCCAAAATGTTCAGAAACCTTCAAAACGTAGAGAAATGTAAAAATTTTCAATTTCTTACCCTACGGGAGGTTAAAAACTATATGTGTGTATGTGATCCGAGTTTTGAAATTTTATTGACGTTTTCTCAAAAACGGCTGGACCGATTTCAAAAGTTTTAAAGCCATTCGAGACGATCGGCCAAACAATTTCTTTGTAACCAGTATGATTTTTTGTTCATGCTTTAGCCCACAATCTTAAAATTTTCATAATTCAAAATCTGTTCGAAAGATATTGGTTGAGAATCGCGTTGATTGGTTTTCGGTAAAGATCAACCTGGTCATTGATTCGTAAATAAATTTAAAAAAAAATGACAATTTTGTGTGACCAGTCGTAAGCGTTATTTTGTCTTAAGGCAAATCTAAATGAACTTATCTGAATGTGTGAATAATCGTTAAATTTAATATAATCAATATATTAATTTATGAGTGATTTATCAGTTCATTAAGAGCAGATACTCTATCGCCATATTAAGTTTCATGTAAATCGTCGAGATATTTTTTTAGCAATCAATTCACAGTGTGAATCACATGATTCACAACTAATATCGTAAATCAAATAATATTTAATAGTATTTTAATTTTCAAAATCAGATCAAAATTTTTGGCTAAAACACACGTACGCATACATTTACTTTTTGACTTGAATGACTTGAAACGCAGAGGAAACAAAATTAGCAAATTCTATTTTTTCGCGAAAACAAACTTCTCCTTCGGAAAGTTAATAAAAGTAATTATTTTCAAAGTTAGTTAGCTAATACTTTTTTGTACTATTAAATTACATAAACAATTTATTACCAAAAAAAGATATATTTTATAAAAATTCGAATGTTTTCCGGGAAATCAAAAACATGTTTTCTAGAATGTCGGTTCTTTTGTATGAACCCGACTAAAGTGTACAAATGCAATCTTAATTCGAATCAGTTAAATTATATGTTTAATTTTCCATAAGGTAAATTGTAGTAATCGTAAAAAAGATCGAAAATGAAAATATTTGCATATATTTACGTCTCAAGATAATTGGAACATTATGACATATCTTACAAAAAAATGATGTATGTGTGTGTGTGTGTATGTATGTGTGATTATGTATGTGGATGTATGTATGTATGTGTGGATACAATTTTTGGCGACGTTTTTGAGACCACAGATTTGAATAATTCAAAGTCCATTCGATTCCTATTGATGGGAGAAGGTTTTGATTAGTTTTAGGCCAAGACAGGTCCAGCGGTTTTCAATAACAAAATTTCTGTTTTTGAGAGAACGAAGCGTCCGATTTGAATGATTCAAAAAATATTATTAATGTTGACAAAGTGAATAACTGAATAAATTTTTAGGACGGCAGGTCTAGTGGTTTCGAAAAAACAATAAAAAATTAATTTATCATATATATTATAGAGATTTTAATAATTAAAGTACAAATTTTGTTCACATTTCTATGCGTTCAGTATTCCATCTCAAAAACAAAAAATCAACATTTAAACATTTTTGACAAAATTCAACATTTTTAGAAAAAAAATCAAAACTTAAATAAAATATCGCAAAAATCCCAAGTTTTTTCAAAGTTCTCAAAAAAATTTAAAGCAAATTGCCTTAAAGCTATGCCATGCACCACTAGTTCGAACTTCACTTCATAAACTAATTTCATTTTTTTAATTTTAGGATGCATCCTAATAATCACTTGAGCTTTAAAAATGGAGGGGGGGTTAACAAAAAAACACGAAAAATCACATGGGGGTGGGAAGGTCCTAGCAAGATATCACGTGTATTTATTTTTGAACTGAATTAAAAAAAGAGTGCGCGTAAGGTTCACACGCGATTGAAGAAAAACTTATTTGCTACTGTACAAGAGAGCATTTAAGTAAGAATAAATACATCATATAACAATTTTGAATAATGTTTATTGGTAATATGGTAACACTCGTGGTGCACATATTTATTAGTGTCAATCATTATACACATTTATATAATGATAAATTATAAATTATATATTTGAAAACAAGAATGTAATTAGAATCATACTTCAAATACGACATGATCGGTTCGTCATCTTAATTAGCATTTAGAAATGAACCTTTATTAGAGAAATGAAGTAATTGCTGATTAATAAATTCTATAATATTCGTTTTACGAATAATATAGAAATAATTTCTAATCAATAACCTTACGTTCATTATTTTCAAGGAACAGGGTAAAATATTCTTCTGATTCAGACATTTATCATTAAATCAAGATTTGTACTACAATGTAACTTTAAAATGTTTATTTATCTATGCCGATTTCCTTGTTGGTATCGGTACGCATACAACGTCGATGCCGGTACGCATACAACGGCAGATCTCTATTCACATACACGACGACTAATCACAATCGACCCGTATAGAAATGATCTCATTGAGAGCGAATGTTAACGCCTCATACCCAACCCTGGTCTAATTATTATATTTTATTATCTTCATGCAAGATAGCGATAATAAACCCTCATCCCTTATTATATAATTTAAAACGATAAAATAATCCCTTTCATTGTTACGCATCCTGTCCCAAAATCGGTCATCATATCAGTAATCCATTTTTCCAAGAATTTTAATCACCTGTCCCTAACTATATCATCCTGCAATTAATATATTCCCAAGAAACTCGCATTACGTGTACCCAGTTTTAATTCTACGAATCATGCAATCACCGACCAATACCTGATTGGTTGACAAATGTAACAGCTACTGATTGGATCCAAAATTGTAAGGGAATGTTATTAATTCTACAAAATGGACCAATCAGAAAAATGTATAAAATTGTAAAATCTATATAATTTAGTGTCAACTAAAATATCATCTAACATCTATCAGTCGCAAATTAACACTCAAAGCTATAACATCTAATTGAAACTTCAACTATCTAACATATCATCTATAAGTCTTAATATTCTTTCAAATATACAATAATTAAACATTCATTTATCATCTTTTATTAACTTCCCGTAGGGTAAGTTATTGTAATGGGCCGAAAATCGGAATTGAAATTTTTCGACGTTTTGAAGGTTTCTGAACATTTTGGCATACCACAGAAAAAATGGATGTGTGTGTGTGTGTGTATGTGTGTGTGTGTGTGTATGTATGTATGGATACAAATTTTCGCCCACGTTTTCGGGCGTACGGATTAACCGATTTGAACGGTTTAAAAAACATTCGATTCCTATCAATAGGGAAAAGAGCTGATTAGTTTTTGGCAAAGGCAGGTCCAGCCGTTTCGAGGATACGGAGCAAAGAGTGCAGAAAACAGAAATCGACTTTTTGAGAGAACGGAGTATCCGATTTGAATGATTTAAAAAACATTCAATTAGTAATGATTGGGAGAATTGGGTGTTTATTAGTTTTTGGCAAAGGCAGGCCCAGCCATTTCGAAGATACGGAGCTAAATATGTAAAAAATGGCAGTTTTTGAGAGAACAAAGCGTCCGACTTGAATGATTCAAAAAACTTTCTACTTGTCTTAACAAAATAATTGATTTTGGAAAAAAAAATTTGTTCCATCTTTTTTTTTTTTTTAATTTTTTGTGAATCGAAAATAATTCAGATTTTATTTTTAATTCTGACTATAGTTCTAATATACTTTAAACAAATAATTTCAACTTTGCAATTCAGTTTATATAATTCTTATAAATATTAGACAATGTTACAATATTTATAATAATCTATTTGAAAACATTCAGTATTCATCGAACATTTCGTTACGGTACGGGAAGTTCCAGCAATTTGCCTTAAGGCACGATGCCACCTACCCCACTAGTTTTTATTATTCAATCGGTCTGATATAGCCAATAACTAAATTATCTGGTCCTTCGACAAATGCAAGTGTTTCAATAGAGTTCGGTAGCATCTCGCTGGATCACGGACTTCTTAAACACTTTTATTCTATCTTAACAACATACTTTTGATCCATTCGAACCGAATGGTCAACTTTAGTAAACAGTTTTACTTCAAAAGTCCTAATCTTTTTAAATAAAAATCGAAAATATTACGTTTTTTTTCTAGGTACTGAAAATATACGTGATGTTTGGTGGGGGAGGGGGAATCCAAATATTTCAAATATCACCATGTATCACCAAGGGGCTGATTCAAAAATCTTTTGAAATCGCTCACTTTCCTACCGAAATTGCGTATGAAAATCATATTTGATGCAATAGTACAAAATTAAGCTCTGGGAAGGCCATAAAAATTTCATATGAAATATGATAACAGAAGTTTGAATATGTTCAATGTAATGTTTATTACATATTTTGATAATAGGATTTTCTCCAAAGCCACTAGAATGACAGAGAGTTTCATGCATGCAATCCGTCTTATATAAAGAGAATATGGTTCGAACGAAACTATAAGTACTGAGCCATTGTATGCAGAATGCAGTATGTACCTACTCGTGCAGAATCTCTTCGCTTTTATTCTATTCTGTTCAAGTATTTGTAAATCCATATGATTGAACTCCATTTTACGCAAAACGCTAAAAGTGGATTTACCGGAACGTGTAATACTTTCTTCGAAAATCCTATACATTTTAGAGATAGTACTTTCTCGTGTAAATTGTAAAGACTTATAATGTAGAGCGGGGCTTAAAGATCCGTGGGTAAAAGGGTCTACCTACATTATCTATAGAACAAGTGAAGTTAGGCTTTTTTAACTTCCCGCAAAAAAATCGAAAATGCAATTTTTTCCTTATCTTTACGTTTCAAAGGTTTCTTAACAATTGGCATACCTTAGAAAAAATGGATGATACAATTCGTCCATGATTTCGGGCGCATGGATCAACCCATTTGAATGACTCAAAAAACACTCGATTGCTACTTATGGGGTGATGTGCTGATTAATTTTTGTCTAAGACAGGTCCAGCCGTTTCGAAAATACGGGACAAAAAGAGCCAAAATTAGTAGTTCAGTTTTTGAGGTAACGGAGCGCCCGATTTGAATGATTCAAAAAAATGTTATTTGTATTGACGAAATGAAGAATTATTTAATTTTTTGGGAAGGCAGGCCTGGCGGCTTAGGAGATACAGATGAAAATGTAATAAAAATATATTCGGAAATCTAAAATGATTATTAGACATATGCACATCAAATTAACAGATGTTTTATAGAGATTTTAAGTATGAGTACTATTTTTGTTACATTTGTTTTAGGTTCTGTACCAAGATTTTCAATTGCTAAAGTTCACTTATACGGTTCAAACAAATTTCAAAATTTTCAGTTTTTTTTTTCAAAATTTTGTTTCAAAAGTAAACAAAGTTTTATACTTTAAATATAAATATTAAATTCACAATTCAGTTTAAAAATGTATATATTCCATATACGTTATTCTACTTCTAGAAAATATATCGTCAAATGGATTCTTTCGGCATCTCTTCTTAATATAAACATTTTCAAGTGTTTTGAGCGATAAGATTGTCACTGTATATTACATGAATTCATAAATATATAGTAATTATAATTACCTTTTTGAAAATATTTAAAACAATTGTTATTAATCATTAATCAATATTTATTGATCACTGTTTTTTTTTTGCTCTAATATTTAATTGTGGCCTTAAGGCACAATACCATGTACCTACTTTCAACCAAGTAAAGTTAGCTTTTTTTAACTTCCCGTAGGGTAAATTATTGTAATGGGCCGAAAATCGGAATTGAAAATTTTTACATTTCTCGACGTTTTGAAGGTTTCTGAACATTTTGGCATACTTCAGAAAAAATGGATGTGTGTGTGTGTGTGTGTATGTATGTATGGATACAAATTTTCGCCCACGTTTTCGGGCGTACGGATCAACCGATTTGAATGGTTTAAAAAACATTCGATTCCTATTAATAAGGAGAAGAGCTGATTAGTTTTTGGCAAAGACAGGTCCAGCAGTTACAGAGATAAGAAGCAAAGAGTGCAGAAAATAGAAGTTTTTGAGAGAACGTAGCATCCGATTTGAATGATCTAAAAAACATTCAATTAGTAATGATTGGGAGAAGAGGTTATTAGTTTTTCGCAAAAGCAGGCCCAGCCATTTCGGATCAAAAAAATTGCAGTTTTTGAGAGAACTAAGCGTCCGATTCAATTGATTCAAAGAACTTTCTGCTTGTCTTAACAAAATAATTGATTTTGGAAAAAAAAAATTGTACATTTTTTTGTACCTATATCGAAAATAATTCAGATTTTATTTTTAATTCTGACTATAGTTCTAATATACTTTAAACAAATAATTTCAACTCTGCAATTCAGTTTATATAATTCTTATAAATATTAGACAATGTTACAATATTTATAATAATCTATTTGAAAATATTCAATATTCCTCGAACATTTCGTTACGGTACGGGAAGTTCCAGCAATTTGCCTTAAGGCACGATGCCATCCACCCCACTAGTTTAACAACAATATTTGAAAGTAGAGGAAAAAAATGTGTAACCACCCATCGCTTTAAATCAAGCAACAATAAGGAGATAAACGGTCATACCTGAAAGTATTTTCTTTTGTTGTTAGTTTTTTTGTTTATGAGCACTATTGTTTAGTTTATGAGATATTAATATAATTTTTAAGTATACATTATTTAGTTCTTTCATATATAGTTAATTTTCAGTTAGATTCAAAAGTTTTTTTATATCACCTCTATAAAAGTGTGCGTGTAGATGGGTAAATTAAGTTAAGAAAAGCATTTTTACAAGAGATGATTTTTTTTTCAATTTTGTTGATAAATATTTCTGACGATATACCAGATCTAGGTTATATATAGTGTTACCTTAGAGCTCATGGAATTTATATTGAAAAATATGACTAATATTCCGAAAAGTCCCTTTAATTTTAATTTTAAATTAAAAATAAGACATTGGATCTGTTAGCCCCCAGGCTATACCACTTTATCCCGTTTGTGGGGTAACAAGGTCCAGGTAACAATTTTTTAAAAAATAGCAAAAAACATAGTTTCACAATGATGAATTAGTTTGAAGTTTTACTGAACATGGTCAGATAGTTATTTGTTTGATATGCGATTATTAACTTCCCGTAGCGCAAGTTATAGTAATCGCAAAAAAATCGAAAATGAAAATTTTTATATATCTTCACGTTTCAGAGGTTTCTGAACATTTTGGCATATCTTAGAAAAAATAAATGTATGTTTGTGTGTGCGGATACAAATTTTCGTCGACGATTTCGCAGACACGGATTAACCGATTTGATTAATTCAAATAACATCCGATTCGTACTAAAAAAAGGAGAGGTGCTGATTAGTTTTTGGCAAAGGCAGGTCTAGCCGTTTCGCAGTACGGGGCAAAAAGTGCCAAAAATACTATTTTAGTTTTTGAGATAATGGATAATGGTTCAAAGTTTTTTTTTAATAATTTTGTTTTCGGTATGAGAAGTTCCTGCAGTTTGCCTTAAGGCACTATGCCATGCACCACTAGTTGAAATTTTACATGACAGAATTTTTTTGTTATCTGCTAATTTTAAAGGAACAGCATGCAGAACTAATTTAAATCATTAAATAAATTGAGAACATCGTAGAAATAAATTGCAAATATGATCAATATATAAGAGCACCAGTACTACATGCTCCAAGTTCGTTTCTGTATATATTTCCATGTGCAGAAGATAAAGTTACGAACTTGAAGCAGACGACAATTAAATTACTTATTCCTGTGAAGCTTTAAAAGCTCCATGACAAATATCGAACTACAGTCGTAATAATAGAATTCTTGTACCCAATCCAGAATTTAAATGACACTGGAGTTTGTAAGTTTGTTACTATGTTTTATAGTTTCGAAGTAAATCTCTCGCAATTAATAAAATCTTAGATGCAAACTCGTTGACGTAATAAACCCAGTTCAAGTAATTGAAATAATATACACCTACATCCACTTGACAAGTTTTATATTTATGAGGGCGTTGCAGATACTTCATTTGATTCTTTATTATAGAATATCATTTCAACAAGATAGTATTTTCGATCAGGCTAATCGGATTACATAGTATCATGTAGTAGTGATGTCTATTTTAACTAATAGATAATAAGGAGTTCGATTCACTTCAAGGACTTGCCTCTGGGAATTTTCTTATTATTGATTTTAACAAATATAAGCCTCTAACAAAATGCTTAGTCCAGCCATTTGGTGCAAAAAAAGGCTGTTGCCGGTACAGTACTCCGGGAGTTCTGAAAATTAAAAATTTTATAGATTTTGAGGTGCTCTTTACGAAAATCAACTTTGCCACCTCAAATTTGAACGGCAAGTTGCCGCCATATTGAAAAAATGGCGTCAAAAAACAGTTTTTTTTAAATATCTCCTTTCTGGCTGATTCTGCGATAAAAGTATCTATGCACGAATTAAACCAGAGAAAATTTCCTACAATTCCTTAGAAAACCGTTTTTTTTGTAAAATTGATAGTTTGAGAGTACGGCCGCCTCAAAGTCTTTGCTGCTCTCGCCGTAGTATCAAATCTGTCCATATATGAAAGCACTCCGAACTTGACCACATTCTCTCTAATAATTAATATTTTCAATGTTAAATTAAGCGAATAAGATCTAGAAATAAAATAATTCAAATATTTTTTAACACTTCAATGGCAAAGTAGCTATAAGTATGCTTATAGCTTGAGTAGCACCTCATAGCTTCAAGTAGCTTGAAGGGTTAAAAAATCAGCAAAAAAACAGAAAAATATTTGAATTATTTTATTTCTAGATCTTATTCGCTTAATTTAACATTGAAAATATTAATTATTAGTGAGAATGTGGTCAAGTTCGAAGTGCTGCCATATATGAACAGATTTGATACTACGGCGAGAGCAGCAAAGACTTTGAGGCGGCCGTACTCTCAAACTATCAATTTTACAAAAAAACGGTTTTCTAAAGAATTGTAGGAAATTTTCTGTAGTTTAATTCGTACATATATTCTTTTATCGTAGAATGAGCCAGAAAGGAGATATTTTAAAAAAGCTGTTTTTTGACGCCATTTTTTGAATATGGCGGCAACTTGCCGTTCAAATTTGAGGTGGCAAAGTTGATTTTCGTAAAGAGCACCTCAAAATCTATAAGATTACCAATTTTCAGAATTCCCGGAGTACTGTACCGGCAAAACGACCAAATGACTGGACTATATAGAATAGACCACAATTTTACGTTAACTAGCTGGTACTTCCAACGTTAGAAACTAGTAGTGTGTGGCATCGTACCTTAAGGCAAACTGCTGCTGTAATAAACATTTTTCAAACTTCAGAAATTTATTGAAAATTTTGATTTTTGAAGTATAACTTCTTTATACGCTACTATGGTGTAAATTGCAACGGAAGTGCGTTACGGCAAATAAGATACGATAAGAGTTGAGTGCTTGAATGATTCATCATTCGCTCTCGATGATATCATTTCTATATTCGGGTCGATTGTGATTAGTCGTCGATTATGTAAATAGAGATCTGTCATTGTATGCGTACCGGCGTACCGATATCAACAAGGAAATCGGTATAAATAAATAAACATTTTAAAGTTACAGAGTAGTACAAATCTTGATTTAATGAAAAATGCCTGAATCAGAAGAATATTTTACCTCGTCCCCCGTAAATAATTATAATAAAAATAATAAAACAAATGCAGCATTTGCGCCGTGTATACATAAGTTTATTGAAATAATTTCTATATTATTCGTAGTTTCTATAAATCTTTGAAGTTTATGAAATGGAAAATATTTTTTAGGCTAAACAAATATTACATCTGTTCAAAGAATGAGATTATATCGCCAGCAAAAAAGTAAAAAAAATACCATCAGTCAATGAATGTATGTTAATTTTAACGTGAAGTTCTTTAAACATAATTATAATATGATTAGTGAAATTGCAAAAACAATATTTGTTTAGGCGTTGTTTAACATAATCCACTGTTTGAACGAATATTATAGAATTTATTAATCAGCAATTATTCATTTTTCTAATGAAGGTTAATTTCTAAGTGCTAATTACAATGACAAACCGATCATGTCATATTTGAAGTATGACTTTAATTATTATATTATTTTGTTAAAATATTATACATATTTTTAATGCTATTATAAATATATAATTCATAATTTATCATTATATAAATTAATGGTTGAGACTAGTAAATGTGTGCATCACGAGTGTTAGCATATTAATCTAATAAACATTATTCAAAATTGTTATATAATGTATTTATTTTTACTTAAGTGCATCTTGTACACTAGCAAATACGTTTTACTTCAATCGTGTGTGAACCTTACGCGCACTCTACTTTTTTTGAAAATTTTGGTTTTCTTGCGCTGCTGTCTAACGATTAAACATTTACTGATAATAGATATCTAGAACATACTAAAATATTATATTACTGCGTTATTGTAAAGCGCGTTTAATTTTAAAAATTCATCAAAGTTAAAAAACTAATATAGGCAAAACTTGTGTCAAAAATTGCTTTTGAGATGTGACAAGCCAAACATTGTTAATTCATTGAAATGGGAATAAAAAACTACAATTTTAGAGCATACAAGCACGTGTCTGTGCAATATCGTCTTGAATTCCCCTTTCATTTGTTACTATTCTCCTTTATTCATGCTGTAACTTGTTATTATTGTTTGTACATTCGCGGTCTTTCTATAACCTTACCGTGACGTTGCGATCCTGTAAGAGACTGGTTACTTCAAATACTACTAATGAAAAGGCGTTTGTTCGTTACTTAATTAACTAACCTATATTTACACATAATAATCACTTATTCTAAAACATTTCTTATTCTAACATGCACTTATTCTAGACTATATAAAACTTATATATTACTTAACTATTCTAAACGATATAAAAGAAGAAAATTTTAATTTGTTTGTGAGATTTCAGTTGAAAATCGTAATGCTTAGGTTTAATCAAAAGCAACAACTTTATTTTCTAAATAAGCAGTTGAAAACTTTATTCTTTCTCAATTTCGGTTGATTTGGTCAATCATAATTTATTCAATATAATTTTGGTCAATATTCGGGAAATTCATGCAACTTGCCTCAAGGCTAAATGCTACTTTCAACTGTTTTTGTACCGTTTTTTATTGGGTCTCCAAAACCGCTGGACCAAAAATTTAATCAATACTTCATTCCATAGATACAAGTAAAATCGAGCACTCCGTTCTCTCAAAAACTGAATTGACATTTTTTGCACTTTTTGCCTCGTACCTCTGAAACTTTTCCCCATCAATAGGAATCGAACGTTTTATAAATCATTTAAATCGGTTAATCCTATAGGGCAGTGATCGGGGAACCGGGGTAAATTATCCTAAACGGGGTAAAAACGGATTTTTTTGAGGTAAAAAAAATGTATTCTGAATTAATATTGACTGTATTTGGCACGTAGTTGCCCGTATAGGGGTTATCTCCCATCGCCATGGGGTAATGTCAACTTAGACGAAAATAATTTGGGGAAATGATTAAAAAGGTTTCCCGACCGCTACTCTAATAAGGGAAGTTATTAAACTAGATGAAAGTTCCATACTTCTTTTAGAGCGTTGTTGTTTTATGAGCCGTGATTGCTATCGTAACCTAGTATTTTTTTGAGAAGTTAAATCAGAGGCCAACCACTCTTTTTTTATATGCATACTAATATATTAGATTTGTATAACTAATACTACAAAAAATAATTTTTGCGTAATTTTCTATTTCAAATCTATACCTTCATGTAAAAATTCTATATCATACTGCTTGATATCGAGCTGGGCGAAATTGACATTGAACTCAGGACTAACTTGTGCTAACCCATGTTTTTTTACCATTACACCACAACGGGCTTAATAACTTTTTCATGTGTAGAAATAGTTTATTGATATTAAAGAATGTTTAATAACTATTGCAGATTTAACAAATTGTGTAAATGTTATATTAAAAAAAAGAGTAATATTGTTAGAAGCATGCCTTCGTAAGGACCACATTATGTTTTTCAACTGCACGAATACGCCCTTGAGTCCAATTATCACGTGATCAATTTTTTTTTTAATTTCTGGAACACCACACCCCTCTCTTTGTGTTACATGGTGATATTCAAAATTATACTTTCCTCTCCACCGTCAAACATTTATTTAATGTGAAAAAATTGTAAAAATTTTTATTTATTTTTTGAAAATGTTTGGATTTTTTCAAAACAATCAGATTAACAATAAATACACGTGATATTTTATTATACACTTCCCTCCGCCATGTAATAATTCGTGATTTTTTGTCAACTTTTTAAATTTAATACCCAACCAATTTTCTAGCCAAAAAACCAAAATTTCAATGTTAAGATAGCCTTATTTAGCGCTGCTTCGCATTACGCTCTAGATTATAGTATCTAGATTGATTGAACGTATCCCCCGAAAAGTTGTTATTTAGTTTTGTACAGAATCCAGGTACAGGTACAACCTTATAACATATATGCAGAATGATTCATATTTCATTTTTTGCACATAAAAAGTCTTGAATGGATGAATCAAGAACAAGTTTGATCAAATCAAGCTCAAGTCAGAAAAGATCATATTAAATTAAATGATACGTATTTAGATCTTCAACATTCATGGGCATTTGTATATCTAATAATATGTAATAGTATCCATTGTATGTGACATCAAGTGTTCTGAATAAATACATATTCACTAAACATACAAATAATAGTAAAACAGACCATTATTTTTAATTTCCCGTAGGGCATGTAATAGTAATCGTCCAAAAATCAAAAATCAAAATTATCGCATATCTTTACGTTCATCCTGAACATTTTGGCATACCATAAATAGATGTATGTATGTATATATGCATGGATAAATTTTTTTGTCCACGATTTCGGGAATAACTGATTCAAATTAATCAAAAACATTTGATTCTTATTGAGACGTATTGATTAGTTTTTGGCAAAGGCAGGTCTATCCGCTTCGAAAATAAATATTAACCTTTTTCCACTCGGATGCCGTATAAATCTCGCAATTCGCGAGTGGAAAGGGTTAATTCTCATTAGTCAATTTTGTAGAGAACTAATTTCGTATACTCTTTTACATGACGTTAAATCTGTAATACCGATAGCTTCATTGCAAAATAATTTTTTTTAACTAGTTGGTATTGGTATTTAGCCTTGAGGCAAGTTACATGAACTTCCCGATACGTGTAAATAATCGACTTAATCCGTGATAGATAAATTAATTTATGAGTAGTTAAAAGTATTCGAAGTCTATTTATCACACATTATTGAAAATCGAACACGTCAACCCGGTCGGACTATTTTTTAAAAAGTATGAGCTTTAATGTAAACGAAAAGTTTAACACTTTTTTCCAAATTGCAAAGAAACGGCTCGGCCGATCGTCGCACAAAACTGAGAAACGATAATCCTCGTCGGGATACATCAAATGGTTTTTAAATTCCTAAAATTTAATTAGTTCAGGAGTTTTTGAGCAAACGTCGATGAAAGTTCTAATTTTGACAAATGCCAAAAAGACCATACTAATTTTTGCAAACTTTGACGAGTTTTTAAAGCAAAACGAGTAGTCGTAGGGCCATAATAATTTAGTATGATCTAAAAGACGATAGTATCTACCGTCAAAAAAATAATAATAATAAAAATCGACGAAAAAAAATTTTTAACACCTTATACAAGAAAACGGCCCGACCGATCTCTACCAAAAACTAATCAGCACGATTCCCAACCAATAAATTCAAACAATTTCATTTGAATTTTCAAAATCGATTCAGAATTGCGGGCTAAAACGTAGACGAAAATTTTTTCACTTTACACAAAACTGACAAACAATAGTCCTCATCGAGATACATCGAATGTCTTTTAAATTTTTGAAATTGGTTCACCCGTTTTTGAGAAAACGACGATTCACGGCAAAAAATCTGTTCACACACACACATACTTTTTCTAAATTTGGTCTCATTCGATTCAGAATGGCTTAAAACGCCGAGAAAACATAAAATTAGCGGATCGGATTTTTTTATGAAAACATACACTTCTCCTTCGGGAAGTTATTAAGTAAAAATTCCATCCTAAACTAAAATTTTTATTTATTTTATTTGAAACAAATAGTAACAATACCACGTCTGTACAAAGACAAACTCGTGCAAAAATCGCAACGTAAAAAAGTGTATTTATATCATGTCCTGGTCAATTTATCGTACTGTGCAAAAAATGTTTGATTGTTCGAGCTTGGGAGTTTTGTCATCTGGTCATCTGTCCATGTTTCTAACAAAAAATTCCATCATCATTATTCTGTTATTTAAATATATAAATTGTCTCGACATTTTTTAAAACCTTAAAACCACAGCAGGCACGTGTAGGAAATTATCTTGCTTAAATTTCAATCAAAGTTGGTAATCCGTTTTTCGTGATTAAAAATGAAAAAGAGGATAAAGACAGATATTAAATTTCTGTTATCTCATGATAGTTTTTTATACTCTAAAAAGACACTTCACTAAAATAAACTGAAAACCCTTAACACTTCACTAAACCCTTTATTTTCAGACAAAAATTAAAATTCAAAATTTTAGATTTTAAAATCAATTCTTAATTTTAAAATCGACATAAAGATTCAGAACAAAAATCATAATTGTGTCTTGGTAAACAACGTTGGGACACATTTTTCTACCAAAAACATTTATGGAAAAAAATATAACTTGTGGTGCATGGCATCGTGCTCCTTAAGGCCAATTGCTGGACTTCTCGTACCAAACATTACCGTTTTAAACAAAAAAATGAAAACCAAAGAATATAGATTTATAAAAATTTAGCAAATAAAAACTTTTTGAAAATTTTAAATTTTTTTTGATACAATCGCGCTGTGTTCCTGTTTTAGAAAACGAAACATCGAAGCGCGTAAGCGCCGTGAAGCAGTTTACCGGATAAACATTGATACAAATCTCATTGAAATGTAAACACAGTTTGTTAATTAAAAATTTGTTTATTAATAAAATTTCTATGAAATAACTAATATTTTTATATCATTTTTGACAACCAAATGGATTTTTTTTTTTAATTTTTTTGTTGGATATCCAAAACCGCTAAACTTGTCCTTCTAAAACTAATCCAAAAATCTAATCTTGTCAATACAAGTAAAATGTTTTCTGAATCATTCAAATTGGACACTCCTTTATCTCAAAAACTGAATTACAATTTTTGGCACTATTTGCTCCGTATCTTGGAAACGGCTAGACCTGCCTTTGCCAAAAACTAATCAGCACTTTTCCTTATAAATACGAATCGAATGTTTTGAAATACGAATTCAAATCTCGGCTGCTAGTCTATTTAGCATCAAATACTTCGATTTTATCCAGTACATTTCATTGTACAGAAGCAATTTTATATTTCGTCAATAAATATCAGCAAAGTTAAAGGTTTTAGTTTTATGGATATAGGAAAAATGCATTTGCTAGAAATTCAAAATAATGCTAGTTAAATTTGAAAAAAATCAGCAAAACCTTATATATACTGGACAAAATTGTTTGACACATTTTGTGTTATGTGATATATTGTAATTCAAATTTCCCGCCATTATTCTTAGTAATGTTGGCAATACTCTTCCACTTCTCAAACTATGTATCCGCCATCTTATATTTATGTTTAGGTTAAAACTCTGTAAGATAATTCTCTTCTTGCTGAACCGTGAACCAATGAACATTTAAAATAAACTGAGTAATTTAAAGGAAGCATTTTTATTCGACCAAATACACAATGAATATATTTCTGAAGCAAAAAGCAAAATCGCATTAGGAATATGTTTTGTAGTCAATCAACCAATCAACGATTTTTCTAAATGTTATCAAATATCAATTTTAGGAAGCAATTCTAATAGGAATTCAGAGTATAAAATGTTTTTGCAGATGTTCCGGATTTCTCGTTATTAAGTTTTAGCAAAATATTAGATTGAGAAAAGATGATATGAAATGAGAAATATTGATGAAATAAATATGCTCTGAGGGCAAACCTTGAAGAGTAAAATCATTTTCTCGCTCGTTTATCGATATTCATGGTGATTCAAATAAAATTTACGTGTCTAATGCAGAAAATCTAATTTCAAAAAAAGAACGCAAGCAATGGGATTTATTATTACTGCAAATTGTACATGTTCCGACTTTTTTTTCATTGAAGTTTAGCACGTAAATTGAAGGCTAGCAGCTTGATTGCAGCCACTTTTCCAATGTTCAGGGAAATTAAAACGAAATTAGTTGTGCTCCTCTGCGTTATTCCAGAGTTCTCTGTTGAAATAAATTTTAAAAAACTAGCGGTGCATGGCATTGTGCCTTAAGGCAAATTGCTGAAACGAAAATTCTATATCTTATAATCAGAATTGCATATGTCTAATGATTATTTTTTACCGCAATATGTCGTTTTTTATTGGGTCTCGAAAACTGCTAGAAATGCCTTCTCAAAAATGTAATCAGTTCTTCGTTTTGTCAGTACAATTTAATTGTTTTTTGGATCATTCAAATTAGACGTTCCATTTTTCCAAAAACTTGTTTACGAATTTTGCACTTTTTGTCCCATATTTTCGAAAAGGCTGGACCTGGCTTTTCCAAACACTAATCAACACGTATCCCCATTAACACGAATCGAATGTTTTTGAATTATTAAATCGATTGATCCGTGTTGCCGAAATCCTCGACAAAATTTTGTATCTGCACACGTATACAACTGCATGCATACACATACATACAAAACGGCGCTTACGCGTTTTCGAAATTTCGCCTCTGAAACAGACACGCAGCGCGATCGTTTTTAAAAAAATTCTAAATTTTCAAAAAATATTTAAGAATTAAAAAAAATAATACTGTACGAGAAGTTTTAGCAATCTCAATCTCAAGGCACAATGCCATGCGCCACTATTTAACTTCCCGTAGGGTAAAATATATAATAGTAATAGTCAAAAAATCGAAAATGATTTTTTTTTGCATATTTTAACTTTCTAAGGTTTCTGAACATTTTGGCATACATCAGGAAAAATTGATTGATGAATGTATGTAAGTATGTGAGCGTGTGCGTATGTACGTGTGCATAAAATTTTTTGTCCAAGTTTTCGGGAGCACGGATCAACCGATTTGAATGATTCAATAAGCATCCGATTCCTATTGATATAAAGATGTGCTGATTAGACAAGGGCAGGTCAACGCCGTTCGGAAATACGAACAAAAATTGCAGAACTGGAAACTCGGTTTTAGGAAGAATCGGGCATCCGATTAGAATGATTCAAAAGAATATTTGGTTCATTTAACGGGTAGTCATGCTGATTAGTTCGCAAAAATTGAAAAAATAGCTATTAGAACAGATCACATAAATTGAAAATTCAAAATTTAGAAAAAAAATCTTTTTTTTGAAGTAAAA
>NW_020539727.1:3243499-3275994 GCF_003426905.1 Ctenocephalides felis
TGATTCAAAGGTTTGATTTTTTTCCTTTTCTAAAGAATTTTTATCTTTTTCGGGCCGAACTAGGGTTTACCAAACTGAATATTTTGACTAGTGGTGCCATGCATGGCATTGTGCCTTGATATAATGGCGAAAACTGTGCTGTATACCGTAATAAACATTCGAGAAAAACAAATAACTATAGTGGTGCATGGCATCGTTCCTTAAGGCTAATTGCTGGAATTGCTAAATTAATAATAAAAACAAACTTTGCAAAACTTAAAAAATGATTTTTTGAGAAATTAAGCAGTTTTGAAAAATTTGACTTTTTTGAAAATTTAGATTGATTTATATTTGATATTTTTTTGTATTTTATTTTTTTTTGAAAATTTCGAACATTGTTTTCAAGCAATCCCGCTGCATAGAATGATTTGGAGTCGAAATATTAAAGCGCGTAAGCGCCGCGTAGTCGTCTAATGTGTAAACTGTGTCTACTGTGTATCTTCCCGTAGGGCAAGTTATAGTAATCGCAAAAAAATCGAAAATGAAAATTTTTATATATCTTTACCGTTTTAGAGTTTTCTGAATATTTGGCATACCTTAGAAAAAATGGATGTATGTGTGTTGTATGTGTGTGTGCGTGTGTGTGTGTGTGTCGGATACAAATTTCGTCGTCGACGATTTTGGGAATACGTATGAAGCGTTTTGAATAATTCAAACAACATGCGATTTGTATTGATAAGGAGACGTGCTGATTAGTTTTTAGCAAAGGCAGGTCCAGCCGTTCCGAAGATATGGGTCAAAAACGGTAACTCAGTTTTTAAGAGAACGGAGCGTCTGATTTGAATAATTAAAAAAACATTTTACTTGTATTAACAAGATGAAGAACTGATCAAATTTTATGAAGGCAGGTCTAGCGGTTTTCGGAGATCTAGTAAAAAAAGTAAAAAAAATGTCATCTAGCGTCAAAATGATCATTAGACATATGTACATCATCAATTATCAGATATTTTATAGAGGATTTTAACAATAAGTATAAGTTTTGTTACATTCCTATGGGCTCCGTACCAGTGTTTATCCGATAGACGACGACGCGGCGCTTCGCGCCTTCGATATTATCTCTCTATGCATTTAAAGCAGTACGATTTCCTTGAAAAAAAAGTTCAGAATTTCCAAAATATTTCAAAATAAATTTTCAACAAAAAGTAAGTTTTTGTCAAAAATTTATAGTTCTTCTCACAAATCTATTTTTTCAGAGTAAATTTTTTTCAAAAATGTTAATCTTTTCAAAAAAAAAAAAGTTTGGTACGGGAAGTTCCAGCAATTTGCCTTAAGGCACGATGCATGCGCCCCACTAGTTTTTATTTGCGATTACTATAACTTACCCCAAGAGAGTTAATCAATAATCAATTAAAATTGATCAATGTTTAATAACAATTGTTTTTAAATACTAACTTACCGTATAACTTTCTAAACCTTAGATAAATTGATGTGTGTGTGTTCTGTGTGGATACAATTTTTTCCCCACCGATTTGAAATATTCAAACAACTTTCAATTTTTACCGATTCAGAAAATATTCAAAGAACAGTCAATTGGTAATGATGAGAAGACGTGGTGATTAGTTTTTGGCATAGATAAGTTTTAGAGATAATAGGCTAAAAGTGTAAAAGATGACAGTTTTTGAGAAAATAGAGCCATCGAAAGAAAACGATTAGTTTAGTAAGACAACAATTTTTCTATAATTATTATTTATATTTATTTACTGTACGGGAAGTTCCAGCAATTTAACATTAAGGTACGATGCTAGTTTATTTTTTATATTTAAATTTTTGGTTTACTTTCGGTTTAGTTTGGTTTAAATTAAGTTTTTATATGATTGATTTAATTCTGTTTTTGAACTAATGTACAAAGTTGAATTTTTATCTTTTTCGGACCAAACAAGGGTTTCCATACTAACAACTCAAAAAAATACAGCTATATACTTCAAATAATCTTTTATCTTTTTATTTATTTATTTATATTAGAAAGAGGTTCAAAATGCAATTATAATGGTGCACATAAGTAAACTAATACTAATTTAAATATAATACAAAAAACTCAAAAATAAAATTAAGAAAATTTAACTTGCGCTAAATAATAATTTTGTAGGCACTTAATTATTTTTGTGATGTACTCGTATTATGTGTGATTGAAGTATTTTAGTAATTGAGTTAACATTAGAATACATTATTAGTACATATACATATAGTAGTCTACTATAGGATAATAGAATGATACCAGACTTATTATTAGGTATAGGATACTACAAAAATTTGGATTGGAATCTAAAAAGCCAAGTCTTTTAAGAAGTCTGCTCATAGTGATTCTGATTCAGAGATTTATTTTATTTCCTTTTCTAAAAAATTGAATCTTTTTCAGACCGAAGCAGAGTTTAACAAACTTGAAACTTGAAAATATGATCATCAAGTTTATATTGTATTATATATTCAGTTAATTTTATTTATTGATACTACTTCAAGTCTTAGATTTTCTGAAGAAGTTCTTCTTTTGCGGACTAGCTAACTTAAAACTTAAAATTATGATAATTTATATGAACCATTTATTCAAACGAATATCTTATACATTTTATTCAAAGCCAAGAAAAAAAATGAAACCTGTCAAATGTGATTGGTTTTTACCATCCGATTTATTTCTCAACTGTTTTCTTAAGTATAATATGAGAAATAATAAATAAAGTTATTAAAAAGTAATTTTTTACTACAAGATCATTTGTAGGCTTATATGGTTTTTGCAATTAGTAGCATTTTTCCCTAATAAATATCTTATATACTTCCTACTTAATTAATCTGTATGTTACTGGTAGTCAATGAACCAAAGGTGAGTAAAAACGATTGTGACTGGTATAATATAATTACATAAATATAAGTATATCACTAAAAAATGAAACAGCAGTCATTTTGCCCGTACTTCCCCTACATATGCTACAACGTTGTGATCATATTGTGTTTGAATTATCTAAAGTTTGTTCTGAAAATAAGCATGCTTAAAGCTATAAATTGTTATTATCGCATTAAAAGTTTCAAAAATTCCACAAAGTAATCGATTTTCAAAGAAATATTTTGAAATAATATAAATTAGTTGATTTCTGTAATATCATAGTGGTATGAATATTGAATTCCGTGATTAAGGTGCTGGCATCTATCGAGAGCTTACCTGTAGCTTAGGTCAGAGGTTTGAAACATTTCGCTATACTATTACCTATGACTATTACTAAAGACAAAATTAAATAAAATTTTTTGTGGTTCTTGCGCTGTAGTTAGAGCTAACTGGAGCTAACAATCAGAACTTTCAGGTTTGATACTTATCTTGGACATTCTGATGTCAAGCCGAAGCGATATCGAGTTTTATTTGAAAATATAAGTAACACTATCTTTCCAAATGAAAATAGTCATTATAGATTATATTAAATTATTTGGGCGCTCAGAGGGTGCTCTTAGAGCTACCGACCAGAAGTTTCAGGTTTCATACTCATCCTGATGTCAAGCAGAAGTGAAATCAATTTTCATTCGAAAACAAAAGTAGCAATATGTTTTCAAGTAAAAATAGCCATTACCCGGCATTGCAGCAATATTCCGATTAAAAAAGCGATTGTGGACTTATCTTCTATAGTGTTCAGTATTAATAATAAAACTATAACACAGGTAGAAAGGACTATCACTTATTACTAAAGGTTGTATGAATTAGAGGCCTATTCTGTCGTAAAATAGACAATGCTACGTAGCGGCTATATGTTACGTAGCACTTCTCATACAAAATTGTACTAAATACTGTCAAAATGCCATGTATCCAGAAATCAATCACCACGATTCCAAAACAATATCTTCTAAACCATTTTTGAATTTTTAAATTTGGTTTAGGATTTTTGGCTAAAAAATACATTTTAATTCAATTTTCTTCACTTTTCTGTTGATTCTGAAGAAACAGCTGGACCGATTGTAGCAAAAACTAATCAACGCGACTACTTAGCGAGTTACATCAATTTGGTGTTACAGATTTGAAATCATTCAGCCGTTGTTAGAAAAATGTTGACAAAAATTACAAAGTTTAACTTACATACACATACACATCATACTTTTTAACTTTGCGTAGGGTAAGTTATAGTAATGCGCCAAAAATCGAAAATGAACATTTTTGCATATCTTCACCTTTCAGAGGTTTCTGAACATTATGGCATACCTCAGAAAAATTAGATGTGTAGAGACAAACTTTTCGTCGACGATTTCGGGCGCACGGATGAAAACACTCGATTCCTATTGATGAGGAGACGTGCTAATTAATTTTTGACGAAGACAGGTCCAGCAATTTTGGAGATATGGAGCAAAAAGTGTTAAAATGTTATTTTCTAAGAGAACGGATCAACCGATTTGAATGATCTAAGAAGCATTTGATTCGCAATGATAGGGAAAAGAGGTGATGAGATTTTGGCAAAGGCAGATCCAGCCGTTTCGGAGATATATAGCTAAAGGTGCAGTGAGAGAACTAAGCATCCGATTAGAATGATTTAAAAACTTTTGTGCTTGTGTTGACAAAACGGTTGCTTTTGGGGAATGAATTTTTTTTATACATTTTTTTTTAAAATAATTTGGATTTTATTCTAATTCCAGCTGAAGTTCTAAACATTACTTATCTACTTCAAAAAAATAATTTTAACTTTAATTCAGTTTATTAAATACTTAGAAATATTTGACAATGTTCTTCATTATAAATCCGATTGATTAGGTATTTTCTTTTAGATTATTAGTGATTTATTTTCTGTTTGAAAACATTTAATATTCCTCAAATATTTCATTAACGTACGAAAAGTTCTAGCAATTTGCCTTAAGGCACGATGCCATACACCACTAGTTACAATGTTGGTCCCAAACGATACGGAGTGTCGTTTGGATTTTTTAGTAAAAACATAAATTCTCCTTCCGGAAAACAAAAATGTGCAAATTAAACACATAAAATTATAACAACTTTTATATTTAAATAATACGAAAATTTTGAAAAGTATAGATTTTTGTCAAAATTTTATACTGGGTTTGCATCAACACGTTGTCAACACCTGGCCTAGCCGACAGCATCTTTTTTGCCTAACCTACAAGTTTAGCATTTCATTTATAATTGCATTCCGTAATAAATAAGCCACAAAGTAAAACACTAAAATTATATAAATAAAAATTGATATCTGACATTTGTACAAAAATTTCCTGTCGCAAGTGATAAACACATTTTCAAAAATAATAAAATGTCAAAATTCGATATCCATTTGTATACAAAATGCGTAAATTTTGCGGCATTGAAGCACAAGGATCAAAGGAGGAAGGACGCGGAAAAAACGCCCTACATAAATCATCCAATCGGTAAAATGATTATTATTTAGTTTATATTAATATTTATTTGAAGTTTGTGATTTTTGACAAATGTCATCAATTGTTGTGACCTTGTGAAAGAACCTACGATTTAGTGGTGACATCTGGTGTATTCGTCTTCAGCGAAATTTTATTCGAAGATTCAAAATAAATACTAGAAGCCTTTTTTTGGCTTATTAGTAGACACTTAAAAGTTGCGATGAGTGTGTATCGCGCAACATGGAAACCGCGCTATAAGAAACTCGGATCTAATGTACAAATCAGATAAATTCGTAGCGCGTTCTATGATAATCGGTGATCGCGTTATATGGGAACCGCGGTATAAAAAACTAAGAACTGGAATAAATAACTTTACTTGACCCGCGTTGTATGGAGACCTTTGAATACAAAAAAAGTAATAAACTAGCTGTAAGTGGAATTCTGTCTTGAGGCAATTATGGCATCGTGCCTTAAGGCAAATTGCTGGAACTTCCCGTACCGTAACGAAATGTTCGTGGAATACTGAATGTTTTCAAATAGATTATTCTAAATATTGTAACATTGTCTAATATTTATAAGAATTATATAAACTGTATTGCAGAGTTGAAATTATTTGTAAAGTATATTAGAACTATAGTCAGAATTAAAAATAAAATCTGAAATATTTTCGATATACAAAAAACTAAAAAAAAAAAAAAAAAAAAAAAATTGGAACAAATTTTTTTTTCAAAATCAGTTATTTTGTTAAGACAAGCAGAAAGTTCTTTGAATCATTTAAATCGGACGCTTAGTTCTCTCAAAAATTGCCATTTTTTACATATTTAGCTCCGTATCTTCAAAATGGCTGGGCCTGCCTTTGCCAAAACTAATAAACACTTCTCGCAATCATTACTAATTGAATGTTTTTTAGATCATTCAAATCGGATACTCCGTTCTCTCAAAAATTCGATTTATATTTTCTGCACTCTTTGCTCCGTATCTCCGAACGGCTGGACCTGCCTTTGCCAAAAACTAATCAGCTCTTTTCCCTATCAATAAGAATCGAATGTTTTTTGAACCATTCAAATCGGTTGATCCGTACGCCCGAAAACGTGGGCGAAAATTTGTATCCATACATACATACACACACAAACACCACACACACACACCACACACATCCATTTTTTCTGAGGTATGCCAAAACGTTTAGAACCTTCAAAACGTCGAGAAATGTAAAATTTTCAATTCCGATTTTCGGCCCATTACAATAACTTACCCTACGGGAAGTTAATTATACATTCGTTTAGAAAAATAAAGAGTTTATATAAAGTTGGGTAAGGTTCAAAATATACCTTATTTCTACGAATTGAAGACTTTGTATATTTGGATATAATAAAATATAAAACATAAACTAAGGTACTAGTAGTGCATGGCATCGTGCCTTAAGGCAAATTGCTGGAATTTACCGTACCAGAATTATATATTCGAGGGAAAAATCAGTTATCAATAAAAATTGATCAATGATTTACAACAATTGTTTTATACATTTTCAAATAGATAATTATATAATCACTATATATTTAATCGTTCCTAAATTATTAGGAGGTGCCGAATGAATCCATCTGAGGATACATTTCCTACGATTAGAATAACCCATTTGAAATATATACATTTTGAAAAATTCATATTTGAAGTATAAAACTTTGTATATTTTTGAAAATTTTGAAATTTTTTTTCGGAAAAATCTGTCATTTAGAGCTATGATATAAACTTGCATGTTTATATAAATATATTGTAAAAGATAAAATTGTCCACAATAAAACTCGATAATAAAATCTATTACAGGATCTAATTACTATAGAGTCATTTATAAGTTTATGGGTTGTTGAACGAAATCCGTTATATTGAAGAGGGCTATCGTTCTTTCAATTGCATTGAAGCCGCGTTCCTAGAATACCGCGTTATCAGAGTGTTGACTGCATTATCTGTCTATCTTTTCAGTACTAAGTAATAAAATTATATTTTTAACTTCTGGACAATTTAGCCGAATTTTACATAAAACTAATTTGCACGTTTCATAACTGATATGGAACTCCGCGTTACTAGAATACTGCGTTATCAGAGGTTTGATTGTATGTTCTGTCTATCTTTTCAGTACATGAGTTTGTCGTCTAGTAATGAAGTTTCATTTTTAACTTCCCGTAGGGCAAGTTATAGTAATCGCAAAAAAATCGAAAATGAAATTTTTATATATCTTTACGTTTCAGAGGTTTCTGAACATTTTGGCATACCTTAGAAAAAATGGATGTATGTGTGTGTGGTGTGTATGTGTGTGTGTGTGAGTATGTATGTATGTATGTGTGTGTATGTATGTGCGGATACAAATTTTCGTCGACGATTTCGGGAACACGGGTCAACCGATTTGAATAATTCAAAAAACATTCGATCCGTATTGATAAGGAGACGTGCTGATTAGTTTTTGGCAAAGGCAGGTCAAGCCGTTCCGAAGATACGGGGCAAAAAGTTCCGAAAACGGTAACTCAGTTTTTAAGAGAACGGAGCGTCCGATTTTAATAATTCAAAAAACATTTTATTTGTATTGACAAGATGAAGAATCGATACAACTTTCATGAAGGTAGGTCCAGCGGTTTCGGAGATATAGAGGAAAAAGTAAAAAAATGAGCCATTTGGCGGTCAAAAATGATCATTAGACATATGCACATCAAATTATCAGATATTTTATAGAGATTTTAACAATAAGTATACATTTTGTTAATATTCCTATGGGTTCCGTACCAATGCTTATGCGTTAGACAGCGACGCGGGCGCTTACGCGCTTTATATTTTGTCCCTATGTAGTTAAAGCAGTACGATTGCTCTGAAAAAAAGTTCAGATCTTCCACAATATGTCAAAATAAAAAAAAAAATTTTTTTTCAAAAAAAAAATTTTTTTTTAAAAAAAATTTTTTTTTTAAATTTTTTTTTTTCAAAAAAAACTAATTTTTTGTCCAATTTATAGTTTCTCAAAAATCTTATTTTTCAAAGTAATTTTTTTTCAAAAATGTTAATCGTTTTTAAAAAAATAATAATTTTTGGTACGGGAAGTTCCAGCAATTTGCCTTAAGGCACGATGCCCTAATTGCCTTAAGACAGAATTCCACTTACAGTACTCTATTATTACTGGTGATTCTGTCTCTTTACTACGTACAACTAATTAGCACATTTCCTAACATTTGAATAGTATTTAAATTTTTTAAATCGGTTCAGGATATATATTGGCAAAAACGTAGATGCAATTTTTTGAATTCCTTTGCAAATTCTAAAAAAAAATTTGCAAGTTAGGAGAAAATAATTATATGAACATTTCGCTGGCTCGAAATTATTTTTCGAGCTTTGTTTTTCTGGCACAGCTTTTAGAAATGACTCATACAACTACATTCTTAACGTTAAAGATTCAAAAATTGGATCCGTCCTAGTCGTATACTTTTTTTTAGAAGTATTACTTGCTTTAAAAATTTGGTTTGTTTCAATATATTTGAATAATATTTATTTGTTTTTCTAAAAATATTAATAATTCTAATTCTAATTGTTTTAAAAGGTGTTGCATCGATTTTGACCAACGAAGCCTTTATAGAAGATCAAAATGTTTTGATGGCAGCATTATTGCACGACACTGTTGAAGACACTAATACAACATTTGAAGAAATTGAAAAGGAATTTGGAACTGTTGTACGAGCCATTGTTGAGGAGGTAATTTATACGAAAAATGATTAAAAATTAATATATTTATTTAATATTGAAATATTCATCTATTAATCCATACACTTTTTATCGTTTGAATAGTATGAGCGATAGCATGGCAGAAATATCTATCCATCAATTCATAAACTTTTTCACCGTTTTAGTAGTATTTGCCCAATTCTGCGGCAACATGGCAGATAACATCTTGATGCTAAAATCTGTGAAAATGATATCTATTTGCTGTGGGATCAGGCATATTTTACATATAAAATGTATGTTAGAAATGCGCATCACAAAGATGCAAATAAGAATAAAAAAAAAATATGTAAAATACGCATGATCGCACATCAAATAGATAGTATTTTAACACTTTTTAATACCAAGAAAAGAGGATAGGATAGCGTTGCCATAACAACGCTATTTTATCTTCCATGTTATGACAGAATTGGCCCCCGAGTTTAACTACAAAGTTTGGACATTTTTTTAGTCTAGATAGATGATTAATTAGAGTTTTTAAAAAAAACTTAAAATAGATTTCAACGTAGAAAAATTTATATTTTTACTAATAATAAACTAGTCATAGTAAATTTTGTCATTCAGGAAGCGATAAGATTTTTCATTAGAAATTTAAAGAAATCAGCTCTTATTTTATTTCAAATGCGAGTATCCTATTTTTTTATGAAGACTACAAAAGTGTCTATAAAATTCTAAAATGTATTTTTTATTTATATAAAATACTGCTGACCCTCTCATTTTAAACAAAATGGTATATAAAGATATATATTTAACATTAAATATTGTTAACTATGTATTTTGTACTCTTTATCTTAAAAATATTATTGAAATTATTAATATAAATCTCAAATCATAATGCACGCTTGTAATATATTACTATACACATATAATTGATAAAAACTTATTTCGAAAACAAAAATACAAGGTCCTTGATTCGGCTGGAACAATAACACAAAATACAAAACGTACTTTTTAATTATTATTTAAGTTCACTTATCGCTCCTGTATAATTAATTTTTTTAATGTTCTATTGTATTTGATATTATAAATATTTTATACCAATTTCAAATTAATCAACTAAATAATCGAAAGCATGTAGTATTTATTCTCAATGGTAATATTTTAATAAATGTGACAACATAGCGTTTACACGAAATGCAGAAGAACAATCGTAATATATTTGTGGTCTTTGTATTAAATGAATATCAATGCGCTGTTGTCAGATTTCTTCAATTTTTGCTTAGAGTCGGTTATGATTAAACGATGTTATGATTTACTTAAGGACTTACTATCATCTGCTGTTAGAATTTAGAACCATTTATATTTTAGAAATTATCAATTCAAAACTTTTCACCAAAATGGATTTGGAGATTAATGGCCCGATTGTGTCGCACTACAGACCAATGTTATGGCAAGGCCATGTTATGCTCCAACTTCCATACATTATGCTACTCAATCATACTGAATATTATCAAAATGTCATGTATTTGCTGTGCATTCAGGCGTTGTACACATATACTGCAACGTCACTCGTATGTTATGAAGCTGGGCCAAAAAGACTCTGTCCTCTAACATCGTTTTTTTGACATTTGTGCGGCTTCTAGGTCAGATCTTCTATCTGACAACTTGAGAAAAACGCCTGACTGCACAGCAACCACATGGTTTTTGTCAATATTTAGAACGATTTTGTATGGAAAGTTCTTCAAAACACAGCCTTGCCATAACATTGGTTTCTTATGCGGCACAATCGGTCCACAAAATCATATCCGAAAAAGCAAATTGATTAGAATTTTATAAACAAGTGTTGAAAATTTTATTGTTTTTTTATTTATATCAGGTTACGGATGACAAGAATCTTCCAAAACTAGAACGCAAACGCCTACAAATCGTGCATGCACCTACTTCCAGCCATTCTGCGAAACTTGTCAAATTAGCAGACAAGTTGTACAATTTGAGGGATTTGGAACGAGCCATTCCTGTTGGATGGTCAAAGAGTTATTATGATGAATATTACCGTTGGGCATTTCTGGTGATTGATGGTTTGCGAGGTACAAATGCTGTTTTGGAAAGAGAGTTGGATGATATCTTCAAACGAAGAGGTTTACTGAGCGAATCTGGAGATCAAGAATGTTGATCATTAATCTGATTGTGCTATTTTTGTATTTCAATTCATGTAAATAAAATTTTTGTATTGTTATAAACATACTGTGTCATTGTTTGGTGAAATAAAGGTCTAGGAAATAAATTACTTGTTGTCACACGGTTACACCAAGAAGTATCATGCTGACTATTTTTGAATCTGATGAAGATTGGACTTATAATGGCATAGTTCAGCAGATTGAACAATATATTTTTTGAAGTAAAACTTTTTTAGACGCGACTAAGGTGTACATCCGTACACATGCAACGGAAATAGCGTTACGCCCGAACTCTACGTCATTCGCTCTCGATGAAATCATATACGGGTCGATTGTGATTAGTTGTCATGAATGTGAGTAGAGATCTGTCGTTGTATGCGTACCGATATCGACAAGGAAATCAACATATTAGGTTGTCAAATATCTCCCTTCCGCCTTTTTGCTCTTGGTTTATAATACAAAAAGGCGGAAGGGAGATATTTGACAACCCAATAGATAAATGAACATTTTACAGTTACATCGTAGTACAAATCTTGATTTAATGAAAAATGGCTAAATCAGAAGAATATTTCACCCTGTTCCTTATAAAACAATAAAACAAATCAAGCATTTGTGCAATATTGATTAGAAGTTTCTATATTATTCGTAGTTTCTATAAATCTTTGAAGTTATTAAAATGGAAAATATTTTTTAGGCAAGAGAGATTACAGCTGTTCAAAGAATGAGATTATATCGCCAGCAAAAAAGCAAAAAAATACAAGCAATCAATGAATGTATGTTAATTTTATTAACATGAAGTTTATATTGATAAATATTGTTTTTACACAATTCTAAACCAATTTTGAAAATTTAGATATAAATTTTTAAATCAATTGGGAAACGTTGCAGATTAGTTTTTTGCAAAGATTGGTCTGGTCCTTCTTATTGTTCGTCAAAAATTTTTATGCGAATTTAATGAAATCTTGTATGCCGTTAGTTCAAACCTAGAAAGTGCTTCAATTATAGAGATCAATTAAAGATTGGATTAATCGGCTAAAGTCGCATCTTTAGAACATACTCCAGGTCTAATATCTAAAGCATATATCTATAAAAACTAAAATGTTTGGAAAATTTGTACAAAATTGAATAAATTGCCATAGTTTCTCATATCATGATGCTCTACTACAGTAAATCGGTATTCTTATAAATTACTCACTGAATTTCGCATATGCGAAGCACATCCAACATAGTGCTAATGCAATGTGCCCAATCGAAAATATTAAGGTAGATTACTGATGCTCCGTGGTTTGTTAGCAATAAAACCTTACACAACAATCTTCATATTGAATTTATAAACAGCATTATACAAATAAACAGTGTCGAACATTTTCCTAAACTAGAACATCATACAAACTACTCTTGAGACACCAACGCCAAGAAGCCTGAAGAAGAAGCTGCCCAAAGATAATATGGAGTACCCTTAGAACTACCACAACTTTATATAAACAGAATAGTAGAATCACTTATTGAATTTAATATTTATCAAATTATATGTGTTTGAAAGTGTGTGTACATATGTGTGCGAGTGAATGACATAAGCCAAATAGCTCATAGAATTGTCGTGTATTCTGATTACTATTAAAAATAAAAAAATAAAAAATAAAAAAAGAAAAAACTGATTATCTGTCATTTGTTTTTCTTCCTAATTCAAAATGTCACATTCTGATATAAAACTGTATACAAAATGTTTGAATTTTGCTGCCAAGAAACACAAAGATCACAGACGAATGGATGCAGCAAGTACCCCTTATGTGAATCACGTCATTGGTAATAGAATTTTCTTTGATATCGTAACTTATTTTTCATCAGCAAATTTTCATATAATTTAGATTTATTATACTACTTAGACTATAGATTTGTAGTATAAGGTCCATAATGAACTGCTAGTCCTCGTATGTTTTCCATTTTATAAAGTATCTACAAAAGATAGAAGGAGACTGTGACGTCACTCAGTGAACGAGCGTTGCCGACAATCGTGGAACACTCCCGATTGATTACATGTTATATGTCACGTGCTTAACCTAGAAGTTAATCTTATGCTTGCAATTGTTAAAAAATCAAATAGAAAGATAATTCTACACCTTATAATAATTTAAATAATATATTTTCAAAAATATAACAAAATTACATGCTAGTGCAATATATTATATGCTCGATTTGCATGAACAATAGTGGATATTATAGATTATAATTTATTATACATTACATTTCATTGCATATTGTACAGTAAATAGTTAATTTAATTCAAATATTATTTGTGATAGTTTTATTACAATAATGTAATGACAATTTTGTGGTCTGATAATTTTGTAATAATTTTGATATTGGTAATATTGACCCTGTGAAATAAACGTACATGAAATCGAATTCGCCTGCTAAAATCGGTTCATATATTATAAGGTCAATGCATATGACATTTAATCATTCGGGAGTGTTCCACGATTATCGGCAACTCTCGTTCACTTAGTAACGTCATTATTTCAACGTCAAAAAAATTACTCATTTTCTCAAACTTTGATGATTTTTTTAAAATTAAACTACTTATCGTAAGGCCGTAAGATTTCGGTAAGTACTACAATAACTTGATATATATCGCCAAAAAAAAGTTCAATAAAAATTGGCTTAAATTTTTTTTCAACAGTTAATTACAAGAAAACGACTCGGTAGATTTTTACCAAAAACTAACCAGTATCATTCCCAACTAATATCTTTCGAACAGTTTTTGATTTTTTAAAATAGATTCGGTAGAATGAGCTTAAATGTGGACGAAAAGTTTAACACTTTTTTCCGAATTACAAAAAAACGGCTTGGCATATCGTCGCACAAATCTGACAAACGACAAGACTAGCTAAACGAGGACTAGCAGTCCATGTAGTGAAGGTTTACTCATGGAACTAGTTTATTTTAGTTGGGCTTACCAAGTTCTTTAGTTTGCGTTTTTTTCTCATTTTATATTTTCTCTAATCAATGATCTAAATTACCCTGATTTTTATTATAAATTCACCAAGGGACTGCATATATTCTAAGCAATGAGGCTGGTGTAAGATGTCAAAGGCTGTTGATGGCAGCTTTTCTGCACGACACTGTTGAAACCACTAATACGTCTTTCGAAGAAATCGAATCGTATTTTGGAAAATTTGTGCGTGATCTCGTCGAGGAGGTTATGTACAATATTTATATTGATTAGAGATAATTATTTAATAATACTGCCAATATAAATTATTGTCTAATAGTACGCCGACTAATATTGCGTCCAATATAATTATATTCTACATATACATACCTGAATGCATTTTTTTTGAGAAATCCATAGTGATAAAAGTTTTACCCATTTGTGATGTTCAAACAGTGTTATTAAATTTCATTCTTTCATTGATAGTAAATAGTCCCAAAACAGTTTTGATTTTGCTCCTCAATTTTGACCCAATCAGCGTTTTTGATATCTAGAAGCTCCGTGGTGCCTAAAATTAAACATGGTCTCATATAAAAAAGTGTTCAAGTTTACAAATCTTATATATAAAATACTCCTACTGAACGATTATGCGGTTTTTGATAAATCTTTCTGAAGTTTGTTAAAGAAATTTTTTAGTATGTATGTGACTATACGAATATAGTGACATTGTAGAAATAAATGGAAAAAATTGCAAAAAACAACAAGCCATTGAAAATATTTGAGAAATTGTTTGGCATTGAAAGCAAATGAAAACTGTCATCTGCCAAAAATTTCAATTTACTTATGAGCCTAGACAATATTAGAATATGTGTAATGAATAATTCATGATTATGAATAAGAAAAATGAAATGTCTGCATTATTATTGCCAAAAAGCAGCTGAGATGTGCCAGAAATTAAAATAATATAAGATACAGTTTAAGTATGGCAGATTGAATGATACACATATGAACAGGATTTGACAAATTAGTTGATAGTCCACTTAAAATATGAAATTAAGTAATAATCAGGGCCGTCCTAGACACAAGATTCGGATATGAAATTTTCAGTATAGTTTTGTTCAATATCATTTAAGAATTATATAATTTATTTGCATCTTTTATTAACCTTTGCACAATATTTTTCAAATTCGGTAAAAAATTTTACTGTAAAACAACAAATGGGAAAGTAAAGATGAATACATACAATTTGGCCCTTACGATATCATTAGAAAAAATTTAAGATGCAATTTTGGATATCTTAAATAATAAAAAATTAAATTGAAATAATCCAACTTGAAGTACCAGTGTTATGTTATGGTTATATTTAATAATAAAAGGCTAGAATTTTTTTGCTCTCTATATCATTTACTCAATGAAATAAAATGCTCAGAATAAATAAGTAAAATGTTTCAAAAGCCAAATATTATTTAATTTAAAAGACTTCAATTTCCTATATAGTGTAGGAATTGAGACTCATCATTTTATTTAAAGCAGTTCTACATTTAACATCGCTCATATTGATGTTTATCCATTTTGGTGTGAAGAGTAATTTAAAAAACAATAATTATTATTTCTAGGTAAACGGTAAATATTAGTATAGGATATTAAAAAATTATAGGCGTGGGTGCAGGGCAACGTCGGGTCGGGTCATCTAGTAGATGATTCAGTAAAAATCTTGTTAAGTCTGTAAATACAAATAATTTAATATCTAGTACTATCCTAACAATTCCTAGAATCATCTTTTATCTTACCCATTTAGGTATCAGACGACATGAGTCTTCCTAAACCGGAACGCAAACGTCTGCAAATCGAGAGAGCTCCAAATAGCAGTTTTGCAGCAAAACTCCTAAAACTGGCTGATAAATTATACAATTTAAGAGATTTGGACACAACTATACCTGTCGGTTGGACTGAAGAAGATTGTGATGAATATTTCGAATGGGCAGCCAAAGTCATCAAGGGTCTGAGAGGAACTAATGCTGAATTAGAAAGACAAATTGATATTATTTTACAGAAAAGAGGAGTTTTGTAATTGAAGAATAAAAACGTTAATATAAATGGCATTTATTTCACTTCATTACTTCTATATCTTCCATCTATTTTTGCGGATTATTAGATCAAATAATTTTTTTAAAAAACAATTTTTTCAAGTCAAGAAAATATTAAAAAGTCAAATGCAAATTTTATTCTTTTACTTGCAAATCTAAATGCGAAGTTTACAATAATAAAAAAAAAAGTTATTAACGAGAACTCATCTTAATTGCTTTTGAAAAAAAGGTCATATATTTCAAGGCCGGGAGTATGTTCAAGCCAAATAAAAGCACCCTATATTATGATATAAAAAACAAAAGAAATCTAATGAAAAATCATCACAATTGAATCAATCACTACAACACATTAAAAATGTGCTTAGCCAGTTTTGAAAAATCTGATTTTTCAATTTTGGAAAAACTGAAAAAATAAAAAAAGTTTTAATAAATATATTCTATGCAAAATCTCGAATTAATCTTCTTTATTGGCTGCACCGTGGCTTAGTAGGTAGAAATTCCAATAAGTAGTTTCTATCAAGATTCCAGGCCTCGGACAGTCTGATGTCAAGCAGTAGTGACATCGGTTTTAACTTGGAGATGGCAATATGGGAAAATAGTCCGGGGTTACTGCATCAAGACAAAAATTATTCCGTATTTCAGAAATTGTATTATTAAATTCATCAAATAGAGGGGCCAATTGTTGGGTTGCTATTTATCCCAACAGCCTAGAAGATCCTTAAGTTCTGATGCTGTTAAAATGAATAAAAATTATATTAACTTCCTGAATATCAAATTTTTCAGGAACATTGCCCTAGAAAAAATTTGGAATTAGTGTACAAATATTCACTTTATAATTTTTATTCCCTAAATAAAGGTTTTATTTACAAACTTTATTTATTTCAATATTGCACTACAAGTTATGGAATGCTTATATATTATTATATAACTAAACTTATTGTCAGTATAGTGATGATCTTATTGAGTCTTGAAGTTTTTTTTGAATAATTATCAATTTTGAATATTCATTTTTTGTGCGTTTTCATAAACTCTTTCATATATTCAGTAAGACATCTGACATTTTCTACGGTTACTGCATTATAAATAGATGCTCGAATGCCGCCAACCAACCTGAAAGGAAAATAAATTGTGTCAAAAAATTATATTTATAAAAAAAATAAGATAAGGTATAGGAACACTTACATAGTGTACTTACAAGAATATAATATATATCACTAAATAAATTATTAGAATATATTATTTTGATTTATTTCTATAGTACATCAATTTAATTTGTTTATGTATTGATCTAGTTCTTTACACAAATTACAATAATGAATTTTGAAATTTTGTTTTTTCGAAAAATTTTGAAATTTGCTTCAACCGTATAAGTAAACTTTCAAAATTAAAAATTATAGTATGGAACCCAACAAAGTTGTAACAAAAAAAATTAGGACTTATTTTTAAAAACTTCAAATATCTGATAATTTGATGTGCATACGTTTAATGTTCATTTTTGACCAACAAATATATTTTTTTTCCTTTTTTCTTTGTATCTCTGAAACTGCTAAACCTGCCTAATCAGAAATTTCATCAATTATTCATTTCGTCACTACAAGTAAAATGTTTTTAGAATCATTCAAATTGAGTACTCCGTTCTCTGAAAAACTGAATCAGGACATCTCTGTCAATAGGAATCGATTTGAACCATTCAAATCGAATGATTCGCGCGCCCGAAATCGTGTAGGAAAAATTGTATCCTCACACACACATTCATCCATTTTTCTAAGGTATGCCAAAATGTTTTGAAACCTTTGAAACGTAAAGATATATAAAAATTTTCATTTTAGATTTTTTTGCGATTACTATAACCTACGCTACCAGAAGTTAAAATAAGCAGTTAAAGGTATTTCGAATTGACAAATCGGAAAGGAGTTTAATCCATCATGACAACATAACGCCACACATTTTTGGCAACTTGGAAAAACTTATTTAGAGTTGGTTGATATGTTTTGTCACATCCACTAAAAAATTGTGAACTTTCACCAACTGATTATTTCTTGTTTCAATCTTTATAAAACTCTTTGAATGGAATTTTTTTTAATAATGATGAGGATATCAAATCGAGGATATCTGATTTAATTTGCTGGTTTGATGTCTACAAAGTGGCCAAAGATTTCTGTTTCAAATGGGCAAAATCTTACAGGATAAATATATTTAGTTACATGTGAAAATTGTCTGAGATTTTGTCAACCCAATACATAATAATATTTAATTCATTATTGTGCATAGTTATTATTTCTTGAAAAAGAAAATAAGCAGTAATAGTTTTGGAAACTAATGTCAACTACGCAAATCAAAAATGATCTTAGTATATATAATTTTAGTAGATTTCAAGTTAGAATAATTGGGCACATTTAATAATCTTTTTACCAACCTGTGTCCTTTCAATTGAAGCATTCCCTTCTGTTGGGCGCCTTTCAAGAAAATTTCTTCCAGAGCTTCATCTCCACCAGCTCCACCAACTCTAAACGGTACATTCATCCTGCTGCGAACATGTGGTTTTACTGGACAACTATAAAAACCATCAGAACTATCTATTAAATCGTATAGCATCCTGGATTTGGTGGCAGCATTCTTCTGCATTCCTTCGACACCTCCATGGCGTTTGATCCATTCGAAGACTCTGCCCATTACATAAATACTGAAGAAAAAAAATAGGGTTTTATATAAAATAAAATTCAAAAAACCTGTTGAAAAACTAAGAATAATAATTTTCTGCATATTAATCTTAAATTTTTCGGCATCATCATCAAGTATATAATTTCTTACATGAATGTTGGAGGCGTGTTGTAGATCGACTTTTCTTTAGCCATTATCGTGAAATCAAATACTGAAGGACATTGAGGACTTGGTCTTCCTAATAAATCTTCACGAACAATAACCAAAGTTATTCCTGCAGGTCCAATATTTTTCTGGGCTCCAGCGTATACTATACCATACTGAAAGAAATAAAATTTCCAAAATTATTCTTGTGAGTAAACTTAGAAACATAACAATATAAGAATGAATAATTAACCAAACTAAATTGACACAAGAATAAATTCCAATTTGAAATAATAAAAACTAAAGTTACTTTGTGCCATTACAACCTTGTCGAAGATGGTCTAAGTCTAAAAATTACATGAAAATATCTTTTAAAAAAATAAATTATATAGCAGTTTTATGTATCATTTGAATTCTTTTATAAAACTATTTACTTACTTTTGTGATATCAAATGGACGTGAAAGAATATTTGAAGACATATCGCAGACTAGTGGAACTCCTTTAGTATCAGGAATGAATGGAAATTCAACACCTGAAAATATTAAATTAAGTTTTATAAAATATTAAATACAATCGCCATTTAATTCTATAAGATGTGCTAATAAGATTAAAAAAATTCTTCTGTAAGATATTTTATAGAATAAAATATTAAATATAATCCGGATTTTGTTCTATAAGATAGCTAATATGTAACATAATGATGATGTTTCTTCATCAAAAAATCTTTGCTAGAAAAAATTTAATTTATCTTATTTTGCAACTAAATGAATCTGATTAATGAGTTTTTATATTTTCCCCACGTTTCAAGTCATTCTGAATCGTTTGAGACCAAAATTGGAAAAAGTGAGTCAAAATTTTAATTTTTGGTCGACGATTTCTCAAAAACCGCTGCACTGATTTTAAAAATTTAAAAGTGATTTAATAAAATTAGATCTAGGGACATTTTGATTAGATTCATTCCAAAACGACAATTTGCCTTTAATAAAATGGATTTATTAAACCTAAATTACATTTTTATTAATCGTCATTTAAAAGAAATCGGATTTGATACAAAATCATTAGTCAATATCAAATCATTAGTCTAAGAATTTAATAATATATACAATTTGTTTTATTACAGTATGGATTATTTCATTTTTGGCAAAAGCAAGTCCAACCGTTCCGAAGATGCGGCGCAAAAAGTGCCAAAAATGCTAATTCAATTGCTGAGAGAACGGAATGTCCGATTTGATTGATTCAAAAAACACTATTTGTATTGACAAAATAAAGAACTGATAATTTTTTAAAAATTAAAATGCCAGTTGGTGGACAAAAATGATCATTAAACATATGCACATCAAATTATCAGATATTCTATGGATATTTAAAAATAAGAACAAATAAGTTCCGCGCATTGATATTTTGTCTGTTAATAATAAGTTTTTCAAAGTTTAAAAAAAAATTAGAATTATTCTTAAAAATATTAATTTTCGGTACAGGAAGTACCAGCAATTTGCCTTAAGACACGATGTCAAGCACCACTAGATTAATTTATACATTTACATAATGGAAGCAAAAATGCTATTTTATCTGAAAAGCCGAATCTCATTTGTTTTTATTTATGTTAATTGTGTCCTATTGAAAATTTCATTCAACTTGACTTAAGGGGAAGCCTGCTTTAGAGGCTTAAAAAAGAGATTTTTGAAGTAAAACTTCTTTAGGCGCGACTAGGGTGTAAAACCGTACAAATGCAACGGAAGTGAGTTACGGCAGATAAGAGTCGATAAGATAAGAGTCAAGTGCCAATCATTCATCATTCGCTCTCGATGATTTGTCTATACGGGTCGATTGCGATTAGTTGTGTATGTGAATAGAAATCTGTCGTATGCGTACCGGACCGGCGTCAACGTTCCGATCCGAAAATTCCGATATCAATAAGAAAATCGACATAGATAAATAAACATTTTAAAGTTACATCGTAGTACAAAATGTTGATTTAATGAAAAATGACGAATCAGAAGAATATTTTACCCTGTTCCTTGAAAACAACAAAACAAATTAAACATTTGTTCTAAACGTAAGTTTATTGATTAGAAACTATTTACTTCCCGTAGGGCAAGTTATAGTAATCGCAAAAAAAAATCGAAAAAGAAAATTTTCATATTTCTTTACGTTTCAGAGGTTTCTGAACATTTTGGCATACCTTAGAAAAAATGGATGTATGTGTGTGCGTATATGTGTGTGTGTATATGTGTGTGTGCGGATACAAATTTTTGACGACGATTTCGAAAACACCGATCAACCGATTTGAATAATTCAAAAAACATTCGATTGGTATTGATAAGGAGACGTGCTGATTAGTTTTTGGAAAAGGCAGTTCTAGCCGTTCCAAAGATACGGGGCAAAAAATGCCAAAAACAGTAACACAGTTTTTAAGAGAACGGAGCGTCGGATTTTAATGATTCAAAAAACATTTTACTTGTATTGACAAGATGAATTGTTCAAATTTTTTAGAAGGCAGGTCCAGCGGTTATGGACTCTCAATAAAAATAAGTTAAAAAAATATCATTTGGCGGACCAAAATGTTTATTGGACACATGTACATCAAATTATTAGATATTTTATGAAGATTTTATGTACAACACATTGTACATTCTGTGTAAATTTCTATGGGTTCCGTACCAAGATTTTTAATTACGGTACGGGAAGTTCCAGCAATTTGCCTTAAGGCACGATGCCATAAACCATGCATACACCACACTTGTTTTTGTTTTGGATGGAAATTGTGACCTTCATCTTTCCCGCCAAATGACACCTGCACGCTCGTGACACATCGGCTAAATGCTTGTACCCGGCATATTATGAAATACAGTAAACCCTCGCTTTACGCGGCAAGTGCGTACCGTGCAGTATGGGAACCGTGCTATAAGAAACTCGTATTTAACATACAATTCAGGCTAATTCGTAGTGCGTTGTATGGAACCTTACATAGTGCAGTATGGGATCCGTGCTATGAGAGACTCACAGTTGGTACAAATCGCACCATTTTTATCGCGCTGTATGGAGACCAAGAAATACCACTTGAAGTAGGAGTAATACGGACGAAATGACATGTAGGGCATTGACACGATTGACACCTTATTCAAAAATTGGCGCGACGCAGTAGTCAGCTCAAACGTGTTCTTAGGCGGCTATTATATAAACAGGCATATCTAAAAGATAAAAGTCAATAACAAAATTTACATCAATACCCTTTTGCACAACGAACTTATGGGCTGTTGACCAAATACCGTGTAATAAGAAGTCCGTGTAATCGGAGGGATGTCGGATTTTTAGCTCCGTGTAGTATGGGAACCGTGTATCCAGAGTGCCGTGTAAAGCGAGGGCCTACTGTATATTTTAACGAAAAAATTTGAGAAGAATGTTGAAATATGTAACAATAAAATATGAAAGTTTTGTTTCAAAAAATATTAATTTCCTTCTTAAAAATTCCTCAAAAAAAGCGATTTTTTGAAACCTCTAAAGCAAGCCCCCCCTTTAAGACAAAATGTTATTTAAAGCTAGATTTTTGATTGATTTTTTTTTATTCATTTAAATTATAATAAAAACATTGGTTGACAGCATAGATAAAAGAAGAGTTGACAGTTAACAAGTAGAGATCGTTAATCAATTTGAAAAAGCGCGCCAATTGTTAAATGTCAATGCGATTTGATAAGTGTCTCATCTTTCGACAAGCATACTCTATGCTTCAAATGTCAAATAATAAATGCATATTTAGTTGAAATCTTTATCATAACGAACAAAATAGTTGATTCAACTGGATTCTAAGTAAAACACGACTTTCAATGAATTAATTAACGATGTCAAAAGAAACAGTTATGTCTATGAATGATCAGGCAATTAAAATTGAACCGCCAGAATATTCAGTATATGAAATTAAATACGAAATTGAGGGTGATTTTGATGATGCTGATGCTATTGTTAAATCTGAATCATGTACTGAGGATGATGAAACTTGTTCAGAAAGATTTGTGAATTCCGAAGTCACTATAGAAGAAGAAGAACTCAAACAGGATTTGATCGAGACATCAACTTATGAATGTGACATTTGTAATCGATCATTTGCAGAATTACATCATTTGAAAGAGCATATGGTCGATCACCAGCCTAGTAATAGCAAAGAAAGCCCTTTTAAATGTGAAAACTGTTCTAAGACTTTTGAACTATTAGAAGGATTGGAATCACACACATGTACACATCTTGGTAAACGTTCCTTAAAATGTGAAATATGCGATAAAGTATTCACACTATCAGGTAATCTGAAAAGGCACATGCTTACGCACAAAAGAGCACCCTCCCATGAATGCTATATATGCCATAAGACATACAGACAATTACCTCATCTGAAAAATCACATGCTCTTTCACAGTGAAGTACGTCCTCATGAATGCGGCATATGCATAATACATACACAAAATCAAGTGATCTGAAACGTCACATCATGCGCATGCATAATGGACTATGCCCCTATGAATGCAGCATATGCAATAAAACATTCACACTATTAAGTACTCTGAAGAGCCACAAGCTTGTTCACAGTGGAGTACGACCGCATGAATGTGGTATATGCAATAAGACATTCACACGAGCAGGTACTCTGAGAAAGCACATGAAAATACACAAAAGAGAAGAATGCGCTCATGAATGCAATATATGCAAGATGACATTTGCACAGGTAGATCATCTGGAAAGACACATGCTGATTCATGACAGTGAGCATCCAACATTACAAATGTGAAATATGGGATAAGGGATTTACTCGATTGAACCTTTTGAAGAAACACATGGCATTTCATACCAGAAATGGGAATGAAAGTCGATGAATCATCACTGAATGAGTAGGAACTCCAAATAGGATTGTTCATATTGTTATGTTTGATATTAAGATAATTAAATCTGATATTATTTAATTAATGTAAAATTTGTTAATAAAATAAGTATAAATTTATTGATAACTAATTTTGTAAATAGTTTAATGTCTTAATTACTGGATTATAGTTAAAAAATCATCAAAATATGTAAGATGTATATATATATATATATATAATATATATATATATATATTATTATACCTATATTACCTTATTATACCTATTTACATATTTTTTAAATATGTATATATATATATATATATATATATATATATATATTGATGAGTTATTTAGAATCGGGCAGTAACACCAAGTAATTTTTTTTTTTTTTGTTACTTAGTGTTACTGCCCGATTCTAATAACTCATCAAAATATATCAACACCAAACTCACATACTTCAAAATTATATATATATATATATATATATATATTAGGGTGGTCCTTAAAATGGTCATTTTCGAATTTCCATGCTCCCAGGGGCTCAAATGGTTCCAAATAGATAAAAAACAATTCTCTGAAAGTTTTAGCTCTTAATATTAACGTTTAGATAGAGCGCAATTCAATAAAAGTTTTGTATGGAAATAGCATGACAAATTTTTCAAATATAGTATCTGCAGTGAAGGTACAATATCTTATCACCTTGGATATTTTCACTCAAAATAATTGCTTCAATAATCTTGCACATAAATTTTATAATATCGTACAATTTATTAATTGTTTTCAGTAATAATAATTTTAAATTACATTTTTCTTAATAATAATTCGATATACATTATTAATTATTTGCATGATATTTTGGAATCTCTTGAACCACTTTAATTCTAGATGAAATACGATTAATTTTAATTTTAGTGGAAATGACACTCATAAAACTACTTGATTTAAATGAAAAAAAAAACAGACCCTCAACAGTATACACATTTTATAGCTGACTTTGAGCACTGTAAAACCCCACGGAATATTTAATTAACTCTCCGTCGGTCGGAGTGGTCTGGTCAGACTTTTTTCGACTTCAATTTAAAATTTCTTGAAATTGACTTGAAATTTCTAGACTTCAATGAAAAAATCAGGACGAAAAAATGCATGGTCCAGCCAAACTACTCCGACCGTTCGAAGGTAAACAAGTGGGGCGCTTGGCATCGTGCCTTAAGACAAATTGCTGGAACTTCCCGTACCATAAATTATTATTTTTTTAAAAACAATTACCATTTTTGAAAAAAAATTACTTCGAAAAAATTAGATTTTTGAGAAACTATAAATTTGACAAAACATAACTTTTGTTTGAAAAAAATTTTTTTTTCGATAAAAATTTTTTTTTGAAAAAAAAAATGTTTTCTTCATTTTGACATATTTTGGAAATTCTGAACTTTTTTCGGATAAACATTGGTACGGAACCCGTAGAAATGTAAAAAAAAATTATACTTATTATTAAAATCTCTATAAAATATCTGATAATTTGATGTGCATATATCTAATGATCATTTTTGACCGCCAAATGGCATTTTTTTTTTACTTTTTGCATTAGATCTCTGAAACCATTGAAAATTTGATCAATTCTTCATCCTGTCAATACAAGTAAAAAGTTTTTTGAATTATTACAAACGGACGCTCCATTCTCTTAAAACCTGAGTTACCATTTTTGGCACTTTTTTTCCCGTACCTTCGGAACGGTTAGACCTGCCTTCGCCAAAAACTAATCAGCACGTCTCCTTATCAATACGAATCGAATGTTTTTTGAATTATTCAAACCGGTTGATCGGTGTTTCCGAAATCGTCGACGAAAATTTGTATCCGCACACACATTCATACACGCACACACACACATACCATTTTTTTAAGGTATGGCAAAATATTCAGAAACCTTTAAAACGTAAAGATGTATAAAAATTTTCATTTTCGATTTTTCTGCCATTACTATAACTTGCCCTACGGGAAGTTAATAAATATCCGACCGACGGGGGGTTAAATGTAACACCTCGTCGATAGATGGCTTCAAATACAACAATTGAATCTCGAACAAAATAAAAAACGACTTTACTTTTTCATATCTAGCTGAATATTATTCCTAGGACACGTTATAAAACACCGATTTATTAAGATTATAATTTTGTTCATCACATGATTTTCATTAAAATGTATATTTTTGGAAATATATGAAAAACGCCAAAAAAAACGAACTTTTAGTAGCCAGTAAGTTAAAAAGTATTTGTTTTTTGAAAAACATGTCATCCACCGTGGACTCTAAATAATTTTCACTTTTGAACTTGAGAATAAGATGAATCTAATTCCAAAATTTCATACAAATTAAAGCACAGTACAAAAATTCAGACCCAAAACGATCCATTGGCTTGAGTAAATATTCCGTATCCAATATGAATTTTTTACACAATGAAACTTCTAAATAATTTTTTGAATAAGTAATTTTTTTGTATTGTGATTTAGTAAAGTAAGGCAAAACACGACTGCATTAGTTAAAAAATAATAATCTGTCAAATTGAATTTTAGGCTAAGTTTGATATGTGCAGTCACTGACAGACGCATGTTGACTGTAAATCTTATATTATTTTAATTTTTGGCACATCTCAGCTGCTTTTCGGCAATAATAATTTAGACATTACATTTTTCTTATTCATAATCATTAATATTCTAATAGTGTCTTAGCTCATTTATACGTGAATTGAAATAATTGGAAAATGACAATCTTCATTTGTTTTTAATGTCAAACAATGCCTCAAATATTTTCAATATCAATCAATGATAAGCGGTTTTTTGTAATTTTTTCCATTTATTTCTACAATTTGACTATATTTCTATAACTCAAAAAATTATAAAAAAATTCCTTTTTTTGCTCCGTATCTCCGAAACGGCTAGACGTGCTCTTGCCAAAATCTAATCAACACTTCTTCCCAATTTTTGGATCATTCAAATTGAATGCTCCGTTCTCTCTAAAACACTTTTTGCTTCGTATCTCCAAAACGGCTGGACTTGCCTTCGCCAAAAACTAATTATCACGACTCCCTATCAACAGGAACCGAATATTTTCTGAACCATTCAAATCACACACACACATTGCTAGTTACCTGCGAACTTCGGAAAGAGAAAGAACGAATGGGACTTCACTCATTTAAGTGATATGCGTAATTTCAGTGCAAGAACGATAACATTCTAGATCCTCCTCCCACTATGTAAAGTCAAACGGTGGTCACCGTGAGGATCAGAGGCAAGGGAAAGGCGAAGGTTTTATTTGGTATTATACCTAGTCACTATTGAGTCCAACGTACCCACATAAAAGACCAGTCTAGGATGCATAAAGGCATTTTCTTCGCTATACAAAAAAACACACACATCCATTTTTTAAGGTATGCCGAAATGTTCAGAAATCTTCAAAACGTGAAGATATGCCAAAATTTTCAAACTCGACTTTGGGACGATTGCAATAACTTACCCTATGGGAAGATAAAAAAGTTAAAAGAAATTTCCTTACCATCTACAGTTTCATTAGCACAATAATACACGTAATCTGCATTTGGGTCCAAATTCCATGTAGATTGGTCGGGAATATCTTGATATTTTGGCATTTTTGGAATAACCATGTTGACTTTACCATATTTTGCTGCTTCTTTGGCAGCTTTTGCAGACCAAGACCCTGGAATTTAAATTAAATATTACGAATTATAGTCAAAATATTGCGAAGATATCCCAATAGTTCCTCATACTCTATCTTTTTAACCTATATTGCTATGATTTGAAATTAATGAGGCAATTCCGCCAAAACAGAGCCCAGAACATAGCGTTGTCATGGTACCGCTATGCTATGCTTGTTGCTGTGCAATCAGGCGTATTTTACATATAAACAAGCAAAAAAGAATGTTATGATAACTGCACCATCGGAAATGCAATTATATGTGAAATATGCCTGATCGCACAGCAAATAGATAAACATTTCCATAGTTTTCACCACCAATGAACAACATACATAGCGTTGTCATGACAACGCTACGTTAAGGGCTCTGTTACGGCAGAATTGCCGCATAAATTTATTTATTTTACCTGTAACAACATAATCTGCAACTCCAGTCTTCAAAATATTCAGAGGTATGGCTGCAAACATTCCTGTACCACCTCCTTGCAGGAATAATATTTTGTAATTGTCTGGTATTTGTCTGTTGAACAACAAGATCATATAAATAACACCAATGTAAATTATTATTTTATTTTAGGTTTTAGGTAATTAATACTTGAATAATGCTCACAATAATTCTTTAACTGCATTTTGTGTATCATCGTTGATTTTCATGTAGTCTTTTGACCGATGGCTCATTTCCATTACACTGATTTTTGTTTCCCCATAATGGACCAATTGCTCTTGCACTTCAAGCATCACCTTAAAAAATGTAATTTGAAATATATAATAAAAATATAATTTTCAGATTATTACCCAAAGATACAAGAAACAAAAAAAATATATATATACTAGATGACCGAACAGACGTTGTCCTGTACCCACGTCTACAATTCAAAAGTATCAAATTTTTTAATTTCTTATTTTATACTTTTTAATATGCTATTTGATGTCCTGCCTTTGTGATTCATTTATGGTCTTAACATAAGCAGTATAAAAAATTCAGAAAAAAGTAATATAGTATCTGCGGTAAAAAAACAATATCACATTTAAATTTACCACACAACATAATTGCTTTTCTTAATCTCGTTCCATATATTAGTTGCTTTTTGGCAATTATAATTTCAAAAGTGCATGTTTTTCCTAATAATTTAATAAACATTATTGCTTGTGTTCAAATATTAGGTAAATTTTAAAATTTAGTCCATATGAGCACTTTTCAATCTAAGATCAACTTGCTAAATACTCCTTATCCAATGCCAAACAAATGAATTTTTGACACAAGAATCAAATTTCTAAATAATTTTTTTAGATAAGTAGAAATATTTTTTTGTATTGTTAAATAATTTAGTAAAGTAGACCAAGATGCGACATACATAAAATTAAAAAAATAAAGAATATGCAATTTTGGACTTATTGCATTATTTATTAAACTAAATTATACTATTTCATCTACCAACATTTACTGTTGACTGTATCTTATATTATTTTAATTTCTGGCACATCTCAGATGCGTTTCGGCAATAATAATATAGATATTACATTTTTCTTGTATATTATATTCTAATCTATCTATCTATCTAGGCTCATAATTTCAGTTAAATTCAATTTTAAGTGAATTGAGATTTCTATCACATAACAGTTCAAATGCTCTCAATGTCAAACAATATTAAGTGTTTTTTATAATTTTTGCCATTTATTTCTATAATATTACTATAGTTCTTAAATTAAATCTTAAATTTTTTTTGACAAACTCTAAAAAGAATTATCAAAATCCGAATAACCGTTTAGGAAAAGTATCGAATCATACACCCGTACAGAAGAATTATATATATATATATATATATATATATATATATATTATTAGGGTGGTCCTTAATATGGATTTTTCACACTTTCAGTTTTTTATACCCCAATGCTATCAAATAGATTTAATGCATACTATTTATCATTATAGTGTATTAGATATATACTTATTTTAACTTTAATATAGTATGAATGTATTTTAATGTTAGTTCCATAGAAATATAATTAAATAATAATAATTATTTTGATTACAAATAATTATCAAACAAATTGATATATAAAATAAATAGAACAGGTATAAAACATGGGACGCATGAATTAATAATATGATTGCTCATTCATATCAATAATAAAATTTATAAAATAAAAAAATTAAAATAGTTGTATTTGATAATTCAATAAATACTTCAACAACTACATGATGAAATCTTCAATGATTATGGCCTGATTTAGTTTCAACTTAAACGTTATCTTTTATTTGCAAATTGTGAAATTTTGCGATTAGATTGTTATCGGTGATATTGCAAATTATTTGCATTATTATATAACAAAACATTACTAAGAATTTAAGTAAAGTTATACAAAATTATTTAAATTTAAACAAAATTATTGAAATTATTTTGATTAAATGAATGGTACTGGTAACTATATCAACAGATAACTGGCAACGAAACTTTCAATTTTATCATAAACTGATTTTTATTAAAATCTAAAAAATGTGATTTTCAATATACATCATGCATGGTGATTGTCCAAAAAACGTTCCCCATCACTCCAAACTTTAATGGCTTGTATGATAAAAACAACCTAGTATAAAAGTGAAAACTCCTCACTCTGGCAACCTGCATCAGGCAGCAGCGATATCCATTTTCATTTGAAAATATAGATCAAAAGTATGTTTTCAATTGAAAATAAGCCCATTGCGATGTAAAATGAAAATGGGACAACTCTTACACTATTTTTTCCTGAATCGAGTAGCAGTTTAACTTAGCCCACGGACCTGCCCTAGGGCAGTACAACCCTTTGTGATAAAAACACGTTTTGTAAGTAAAAACTCTTTCAGACAATGGACTTTATCACCATTCACAAATTTAATAAAATCGTCAACGATCAATTACTAACGGCCGGGCTTATCTGTACCAAAAACTAATCAGCACGTTTTTGAATTTTCAAAAATGATTCAAACGATGATCTAAATGATCAAAATCCTTTGTGAAAACGTGTACGAAATTTTTTACACTTTTCTGTCAATCGCAAAAAAATGGCTTGGCCGACCATTGCGCAAAACTAACCATCAATAGTACTCATTGAGATACATTACGTTTTTGAGAAAATCTCGATGAAAGGTCGAAAATCTGTTCACATACACATACACACACATACATGAAGTGAAGCCTGTATGTTTGGATACAATTTTTCGCCCACGATTTCGAGCGCACATATAAACCGATTTGAATGGTTCAAAAAACATTCGATTCCTATTGATGAGAAGACGGGCTGATTAGTTTTTGCTGAAGACAGGTTTAGTCGTTTCGGAGATATGGAGCAAAAAAGAGAACGGAGAATCCGATTTGAATGATTCAAAAAACAATTCACTTGTAATGACGAAATGAATAATTGATGAAATTGTTGGTAAGGCAGGTCCAGCGATTTCGAAGATACATAGGAAAAAGTAAAAAAAAAATATTTGGTGGTCAAAAATGAACATAGGACGAATGCATATGAGTACTATTTTTTCGTTACACATTTGTTGGGTTCCGTATCAAGATTTTTAATTTTTAAAGTTTACTTATACGGTTCAAGCAAATTTCAAAATTTTCCGAAAAAGAAAATTTCAAAATGTTCAAAAATATACAAAGTTTTATACTTCAAATATAAATTTTAAATTTACAATTCAGTTTCAAAATGTACATATTTTAAATGCGTTTTTCTAATCGTATGAAAAATATCCTCAGATGGATTCATTCATTCACTTCATGCTAATGTAATTTTCTCAAGAGTTTTGAGCGATAATAACATTCTTAAGCTTAAATTTAATTAACACATAACTATCTAATATGAACTAAATATAATTGCATTTTGAAAAAAAATTAATTTTATAAGAGGCTTAATGTCGGCGAGTTTAGATAAAAAATGTTCAGATACTTCATTTTTCGCAGATAGTAAGTAATAAAATAAAAAACAGAAAATTTCATCGAAAATTTTGCTTGGAAAACAAAAATGCTAAAATAATAATGTAATATTATGTAATTAGATTTAAAATAACTTGGTAAAGTCATGTGGTAAAGGTTGTCAGAACTGTTAACTACCTCATGAACCCATTAGGTTAAGTCTTCAACAAACACCTTATAGGACTTGCAAGGTTATGATTGCTATTGAAATAATAATTTAAAACAATAATAATAATAATAAATTGTTAATGAAGATGAAAATAAATGCAAATATTATTAAAATTATAAAATAAATGGCACTCACCTCTTCTGGGAGTTTGGCGGGTCCTGCCCCAAAATTTATCACATTATTATTCGCCATGATATCCAATACTTAATTTGATGCCAAAATTTATTTATTACCACTACACTGACTTTAATTAAATTTTAACTATAAGAAGTGACTCGAAATTTTCAAAACAGTTATAAAACATGTGCCATCACAGACAATTTTAAGATATTGAGTAAATAATTTTATTAAAAGTAACACTAATATTTAAAAAAAAGGAATAATTTTATGTTTAATGTCTTTCGAATGCTGGAAGACAACTGAAATAGTTTTTGCAGCAGCCAGTGCAGTGGTCGGTGCGCTTCTTCGTCAATGAATAACCCACAGGTTCTCAATCTTTGATTTGTTTCAAAATCAATTGTATAATAAACGTTTATATTAAGTTCCCGAAGGAGAAGTTTATGTTTTCATAAAAAATCCGATTCGCTAATTCTACGTTCTCTCCACGTTTCAAGCCATTTTGAACCCAATGAGACCAATTTGGAAAAAGTATGTGTGTGTATGTGAACAGATTTTTCACCGTAAATTGGCGTTTTTGTCAAAAACAGCTAGACCGATTTCAAAAATTTAAAAGCCATTCGATGTATAGC
>NW_020539727.1:3276094-3303358 GCF_003426905.1 Ctenocephalides felis
AAATCGCAGAAAAGTGTAAATTTTTTCGTCTACGTTTTAGCCCGCAATTCTGAATCGATTTGAAAATTCAAAAACCGTTCGAAAGATATTGGTTGGGAATCGTGCTGATTAGTTTCTGGTAGAGATCGGCCGGGCCGTTTTCTTGTAATAAAGTTTTTTAAAAAAAAAATTCGACGATTTTTATTATTATTTTTTTACGGTAGATATCATAGTCTTCTAGATCATACTTAAATATTACAGCCCTACGACAACTCGTTTAGCTTTAAAAATTCATCAAAGTTTGCAAAAATTAGTATCGTTCTTTTGGAATTTGTCAAAATTAGATCTTTGATCGACGTTTTCTCAAAAACGTCTGAACCGTATCTCAATGAGATCTATCGTTTGTCAGTTATGTGAGACGATCTGCCAACCCGTTTCTTTGTAAATTGAAAAAAAGTGTTAAACTCTTCGTGCACATTTAAGCTCAAACTACCGAATCGATTTTAAAAAATCAAAAACTGTTCGAAAGATATTAGTTGGGAATGATCCTGAACAGTTTTAGGTGAAAATCTACCGAGCCGTTTCCTTGTAATTAACTGTTGAAAAAAAAATTTAAGCCGATTTTTATGGAACTTTTTTGGCGATATATATCACGGTCTTATACAACTTATTGAAATATTACGCCCTTACGACAAGTAGTTTAATTTAAAAAATTCACCAAATTTTAAGAAAATGAGTAGTTTTTTTGACGTTTTTTAAAATTAAAATTAGACGATTTACTTGATATAACGATAGAGTACTTGGTCTTAATGAACATAATAAACCATTAAAGTCCTAAGGAAACTGGTTCAATTATAAAAATTATTAATCTTTGAAAATTTTCTTTTAGAGAATACTCCGAGTTAACGTGTTTAAAGTTTCTGCTGTTCATTGTGAAGAGGAAGTTTTCACGTTTCTCTAAAAACTAATCAAGACAATTTTTGAATGATGAATAATATAATAAAGTATCTTCAAAAGTGATTTTTTTGTTTTAACTTCCCGTAGGATAGTTAAAGTAATGGGCCAAAAATCAAAAATGAAAATTTTTGCATATCCTCACGTTTTGAAGGTTTCTGAACATTTTGGCATACCTTAGAAAAAAGTGATGGGTGTGTGTGTGTGTGTGTGTGTGTGTTTTGTATGTCCGCATTTTTCGGTTTACATTTTCGGGCGCACGGATCAACCGATTTGAATGGTTCAAAAAACATTCGATTCTTATTGATAGGGAGATGTGCTTATTAGTTTTTGGTAAAGGCAGGTCCAGCCGTTTTGAAGATACGAAGCTAAATGTGCAAAAAATGATAGTTTTCGAGAGAAATAAGCATCCGATTTGAATGATTCAAAAAACTTTCTGCTTGTGTTGACGAAATGATTGCTTTTGATTCTTTTTTTTAATATCAAAAATAATTTGGATTTTAATTCTAGCTAAAGTTCTAAAGCTCACAAATATATTTATTTATTTATTTTATTTATTCATAAGCAAGCCGTAATCAATAATAATAGATATTATTTCAGGCTTTTGTCAAGAGCTTATATATACTTCAAATAAACAATTTTAACTGCGCAATTCAGTTTATTTAATTCTTATAAATATTAGACAACGTACTTCATTTCAAATTCGATTGATTAAGTTGTGTTTATTTACTTTATGTAAACATAAGTTGCAATATTTATAACAATATATTTGAAAACATTTAATATGATTTGAATATTTGATTACGGTATAAGAAGTTCCAGCAATTTGCCTCAAGGCACGATGCCATACACCAATACATGTATTTGTATTTAATATGATAAACTTAAAAATATTGCATTTTGTTTCAACTAATATTTCATTCTTTGCGCCTGGGGTTCTCTCACAGCACAGATTAATACAAATATCGATTATGGCATGCCAGGCAAATTATATTATTATTTTATTTTAAATATGATAATTAACATCATGCTTATTTATCTATGACAATGAATATGCTTTAATAAATAGTTTAGTCGTTGATTAAATTTAATATATCAATTAGGTAAATATAATTTTCTGTCTCAATCAAACAAAATTATTAATTATTATTTACTGTTTATTTATACTAACTTTTTTATTTTTTTATATTTTATATTATATATCGCTATCTTTCTATATTACTATTCTTTGAGAGATTCAGCCAATTATTCACACGGTCCATACAAGCAAAATGTTTTTGAATCATTCAAATCGGTTGATTCGTGTTCTCGAAGTCGTCGACAAAAATGAGTAGATCCATTATTTCTAAGTTATACCAAAAGTTTTAGAGGGCTTTCGGTTTACAGACATATAAAAAAAATCATTTTCATTTTTGCTTTGCTATTATGTACTATAACTTTCCTTGCAGGACGTTAACAAAGTTAATATCTCTTATGTAGAATGTGAAATTAATAAATTTTATTAATATGTGCTTAGTATAATATCTAATATCATTAGTTAAATACAAATAATTAACTTCACGTAGGGTGTGTTATAGTAATTAGCCGAAATCAAAAATGAAAATTTTTGCATATCTTCACGTTTCAGAGGTTTCTAAACATTTTGGCATACCTCAGAAAAAATGGATGTTGTGTGTGTTGGAGACCATTTTTCGACCACGATTTCGGACGTATGGATGAACCGATTTATAGAATTCAAATGTAATCGATTCCTATTGATAGAAAGATGTGCTGATTAGTTTTTGGCAAAGGCGGGTCCAGCCGTTACGGAGATACGGAGCAAAGAGTGTAGAAAATAGAAACGGAGTTTCTGAGAGAACGGAGTATCCGATTTGAATGATCCAACAAATATTCTGCTTGTGTTGGCGAAACAATTGTTGTTAAGTTTTTTTTTAATTAAAAAAAAAATCCAAAATACTTTTTTTTTGTAATCGTAAATTTTTCAGATTTTAAAGATAAAGCTAAAGATCTGAAGCTTACTTATATACTTTAAATAAATAACTTTAACTTGGTAATTCAGTTTTTATAATTATTATAAGTATTAGAAAATGTTACAGTATTTATAATATTCTATTTGAAAATAATTATATTTCTCGATCATTTTGTTACTGTATGGAAAGTTCCAGCAATTTGCCTTAAGGCACGATTCCGTATACCACTAGTTTTATAATATTTTATTGTCTATTATGTAATAATCCACTCTTCCATCCATATCTATATCCATCTCTCTATCTCTATCCATCCATACTTTTCTTTTATCTATGTAATAATAATTCTAGAATTAATAATGAGTTCGTTCCATCCGAGCCAATCTGACAGTGCGGAACTGTCCGCGCATGCGCAGAACACTTTTTTCTGTTCCATCCAAAATTTCGGATTCCAAACTGTTGCGGACTGTCAGTAATGCGTTCCATCAAGCAGTCCGATGAGTTTGAAACTATCATTTTGTGTTTGTACTCGGCACAAACAAAAACTCCGCAATTTAATACGATTAAAATAGAATGTTATTTAATCTCAAATAGAACATTAAAAATTTAATGAACTTACAGGAGTTCAAACATTGTAGAATATTAGATTAAAGCGACCTAACGATATATTACTAGGAAATATTAAAAAAGTAAATTCATTGATATAATTAAGTTATATTTTATTAGAATATGTTATATATATATATATATATATATATATTAGGGTGGTCCTTGAATTGGTCATTTTCGAATTTCCTTGCTCCCAGGGGCTCAAATGGTTCCAAATAGATAAAAAACAATTCTCTGAAAGTTTTAGCTCTTAATATTAACGTTTAGATAGAGCGCAATTCAATCAAAGTTTTGTATGGAAATAGCATGGAAAAATTTTCAAAAATTTTAAAAATTAAACAGAGAATTGTTTTTTATCAATTTGCAACCATTTGAGACCCTGGGAGCAAGGAAATTTGAAAATGACCATTTTAAGGACCACCCTAATATATATATATATTAAACTTATATATATGTATTAAAATAATAATTATTAATACAATCGAGTGAGCTCCGAGTTCGATCGCGTTGCATGTTTCGGACTGTCAGATTTGCTCGGATGGAACGAACCCAATAAAAACGTTTGTTGACAGTTGAGTTGAGAATGTATTTAAAAAGTGGCGCCACTTGTTAAATGTCAAAGCGATTTGATAAGTGTCTCATCTTTCTGCAAGAATACTCTATGCTCCAAATGTCAAATAATTAACGTAGACAATATAATAAATGTATTAAGTTGAAATTATTGTCGGTTAAACTGAGTTATTATTTAGTACATAACAATTTTCGTTAATATTTACTGAGTTTAAGCAGTGAAAATATTGAAACATGTCAGAAGCATCATTTTTTACTATGAATGATCTCGCAATTAAAATTGAGCCACCAGAATATTCAGAAGAAGAAATTAAACGCGAAATTGAGGATGAAATGGATGATCTTGATGATATTGTTAAATCTGAATCGTGTACTGAGGATGATGAAACCTGTTTAGAAAGATTCATGGATTCAGAAGTGACTATAGAAGAAGAAGTCAAACAGGAATTATTCGAGACATCAGCTTATAAATGTGACATTTGTAATAGATCATTTGCAGAATCACATCAATTAAAAGAGCATATGGTCGATCACAAGCCTAGTAATAACAAAGAACGCCCATTCAAATGCGACATCTGTCTCAAGACTTACAAACGAAAAGGTCATCTGAAAAGTCACATGATTATTCACAGCGGTGAGCTTCCCCATCAATGCAAGATATGCAAAAAGAAATTTGCACAATTAAATACTCTAAAAAGGCACATGCTCATTCACAGTGGTGAGCGCCCCCATCAATGCAAGATATGCAATAAGGCATTCACAGAATTAAGTACTCTGAAAAAACACAACCTAATTCACAGTGGTGAGCGTCCTTTTAAATGCATTATATGCAATAAGTCATTCACACGAGTAAGTACTCTGAAAAATCACAACCTAATTCACATTGGTGAGCGCCCCCATGAATGCAGTTTCTGCAATAAGTCATTCACAACATTATATAACTTGAAAAGTCACATACTTTCTCATACCAGAGAGCGTGCTTATAAATGTGAAACATGCAATAAGAGATTTAGTCATTCGAGCAATTTGAGGAAACACATGTTAATTCATAGTCGGAAGCGAGATGAAAATCAGTGAAATATAAACATATTTTTTACATTGAAATTTTTAGATACATGTTATAAAATTCTTGTATGTAATGTAATATAAGAATCAATAAATAGAAAAAAGTACATAGTAAACATTACATAATATGCATTCATTGATAAATAATCAATTCAATTTTTACATATTATATTGTTTTATACATTTTTTTGTGATTTTTCTAACTTTCAATAGAAACTATTGGAGAATGTTATCAAGTGTGTAATACAAAATCAGTTTGGAAAATGATTAAGCTCAAATTTTAATAATAATGATTTAAAAATAATTGTAGTCATTTGCTATTAAATTTCAGAACCAACTCGTTTTTTATATGAGGTAGTCTAATTTAACACCAGTATAATAATTTTTGGTCAAAGAGTGCTTGGTTTAATATCCTTCAAAATTTCATTTTTATAATTTGTTGCTAGTCTCCTTAATATATAATTTTATAAAAAGCCAATTATGCATAACAACATCAACTACTTCAGCAATTATAATTGAATTTCTAATAACGAAACAAGATATCTGGAAACAAATTTCAACAACTAACAACAATATCAGATTCCTTGTATCATTTTTCATAAATGTGTTCTTCAAAATCTGCAAACTTAAAAATTATAATAATACATAATATTAATATATATGTGGGAGTCGTAATGTTATGATAATATATCAAAATTAGAAACTCCCATCATAAAAAAAATCTATCAAATTTATTGACTATAAAAATATTTCGATATCAAAAATATACATGACATGTCCGATTGTTTTTTACAAATCAAAAAAAGCAGCCTGCTTGATATCGCCACACACTCCCTGCCCAGTGTTGATCTCACAGTTTAAAAAAAAAACACAGGGAAACACGTTATAAAAATGTGGTGGGAAAGCAGATTATAGCAGACCAGTGTTGTAATACTGGTCAATTACAAATTTCCATGTTTCGTCAGCAGATCCACCGTATGTGGTGATTTGACCTGCCATCAACTCCATATTCTGCATAATGTTCTCGATCTAATGGGTATTAGTTATATCAGAATAACTTAATGTTTAGAATGCATAATTTATGGGTACAGTTTCCATTTCTGCAAGCGTTGCATTCGTATCTGATGAGTTCCGATCAGAGAAAGAAGTTGGCTCTTTATCCAAATCAGGATCATTGGTTTCTTTGACATAAGAGTCCAGAATTGTGGAATCCAATAAATTATGTCAAATTTTGTTTTGATTCGTCGTTGTCACCGATAATGGGAGGTAGCATTATAAGACGATTTGTTGAGTTAACAGAGAAAGAGAGGTTGAATTGCATTCCAATGAAAAGTTCAGGCTCCAAATTATTTTTTTCTGTCAGCAATAAACACTGAGGTCTGGGTATACCAAATGAGTAACCTCGGAAGTCTGATCCAGATAGTAAGTGCGTTAACTATGATGGATTGGACTGGACATACCTTATAGGTCGTCACTGAAGACCAGTGATTATGGTGCTGCGTCAAAATCATTTTTTCTTAAATCTTCGAAAAATAAAACTCCTTTATCTTCATCTCTATCACGTCGTGAGTCACCAATGTGGGAGTAGTAATGATTATGATAATATATTTAATTAGAAACTCCCATCATAAAAAAAATCTATCAAATTTATTGACTATAAAAATATTTCGATATCAAAAATATACATGACATGTCCGATTGTTTTTTACAAATCAAAAAAAGCAGCCTGCTTGATATCGCCACATATATATATATATATATATATATATATATATATATATACATATATATATATATTGAAATGAATAAAACAGCCAATGCGTCGAATGTAAAGATTTATTTTAATTTTTTATACGTTTCGAGACTAGATGTGTCTCATCATTCAGCTAAAAGAAATTTACATTATAAAGAAAAAGTTTTAAAAAATGAATTTATACATTGGAAAAATTAATTGAAAATAACAAATTATACACACCAGATCAGGAAAAACCACACTATACTAACACATTTTGAAAAGCAGGGAAAGCAAAAAATAATTTAAGATTTTTAAGATTTTGCTTTCCTACGGTAGTATTATGTGATTGTGGTGTTGTAAAATGTGTTAGTATAGTGTGATTTTTCCTGATCTCTGGTGTGTATAATTTGTTGTTTTCAATTAATTTTTCCAATTTTTACTGTCGACGTTTCGGAACTAGGTACGTTCCATCTTCAGGACATGTGTCAAGAAACATGATCTTGATAAGATTTAAGCAAACAATATCTTTAAGAAAAGCAGAAAATGATGGAAATTTGAAATCTGTTCACATACACGCACACACACACATACTTTTTCCAAATTTGGTCTCATTCGATTCAGAATGGCTTGAAACGCCGAGAAAACATAAAATTAGCAATTCGGATTTTTTGATGAAAACAAACTTCTCCTTCGGGAAGTTAATAAACATGTAGTACGTTAGTAATATAACAACTGTAAATAATATTTACATTAATACGAACGAGTTTGTATTCAGTCTGTCGAATAGTTGCCGGATATTTGGTATTAGTCTCTGGAGCATGCAGAATATTCGGTGTTTGGCATTTTGCCGAATATTCGGTGTTCGGCATTTTGCCGAATATATTATTCGTTGCAAGCCATTATTGATACTGTCATGGGCCACAATATTAGAACAAACATGTGTTGCTCAAAAGCACTATACAATTTTGAGCCATGGCCATAAGAAATTTTATTGATTCGCATGTTGTGTTATCAGTAACAAATATATTAATATTAATTTTGTAACAATGATATACCCACACAAATATTTGTTGAAACTTTTCCTTAGCATGTCTTTTGAATTAAATCGTTAAATTATCGATAATTACGAGAATGACGAGGATAACACATGAATTTTAGTGAAGAAAAATGTTTTTATTGCAAAACAAATAATCAAAACAAAAACTCAAATATGTGAGCACTAATTAATATAACACAAAATTGTATACCAATTTTTAACTTCCCGAAGGAGAAGTTTATGTTTTCATTAAAAAATCCGATTCGCTAATTTTATGTTTTCTCGACGTACAAGCCATTCTGAATCGAATGAGACCAAATTTGGAAAAAATATGTGTGTGTGTGTGTGCGTGTGCACCAGCAGATTTTTTGCCGTAAATCGCCGTATTCTCAAAAACGGCTGGACCGATTTCAAAAATTTAAAAGCCATTCGATGTATCTCGATGAGGACTATTGTTTGTCAGTTTTGTGCGACGATCGGCCAAGCGGTTTCTTCGTAAATAGCAGAAAAGTGAAAACTTTTTCGTCCACGTTTTATAGCCCGCAATTCTGAAACGATTTTGAAAAGTCAAAAGTCTTTCGAAAGATATTGGTTGGAGATCGGCCGGGCAGTTTTCTTGTAATGTAAATTTTTTCGTCGATTTTTATTATTTTTTTGACGATAGATACCATAGTCTTCTTGATCATACTAAAATATTACGGCCCTACGACAACTCGTTTAGCTTTAAAAATTCATCAAAGTTTGCAAAAATTAGTATGGTCTTTTTAGCATTTGTCAAAATTAGCACTTTCATCGACGTTTGCTCAAAAACGCCTGAACCGATTTCAGAAATTTAAAAACCATTTGATGTATCTCGTTGAGGATTATCGTTTCTCAGTTTTGTGCGACGATCCGCCGAGCCGTTTCTTTGTAATTTGAAAAAAAGTGTTAAACCTTTCGTTAAATGTGGACATTTAGGCTCATACTACCGAACCGATTTTAAAAAATCAAAAACTGTTCGAAAGATATTAGTCGGGAATGATACTGATGATTAGTTTTAGGTGAGAATCTACCGAGCCGTTTTCTTGTTGAAAAAAAAAATAAGCCGATTTCCATGGAACTTTTTTGGGCAATATATATCATGGTCCTATAGAACTTACTGAAATATTACGGCCTTACAAGTAGTTTAATTCTAAAAATTCATCAAAGTTTGAGAAAATGAGTATTAAAAAGAACTATAGTTCTTTTGACATTTGTTAAAATTAAACTTAGATGATTTACCTGGATGATGATAAATGCTTGGTCTTGATAAATATACTAAACAATTAAAGTCCTACAAAAAACTGGCTCAATTATAAAAATTATAGATTTTTGAAAATTTGCTTTTAAAAAATACTCCGACCGGGTTGACGTGTTCGATTTTCAATAATGTGTAATAAATCCACTTCGAATCCTTTTTACTACTCATAAATTAATCTATCTATCATGAATTAAGTCGATTATTCACACAAATCGAGAAGTTCATGCAACTTGCCTCAAGGCAAAATACCAATACCAACTAGATTTTTTACTAATTTAATATTAAAATAAAATAAATGAAAAGTGCCTTTATAATTATTTTAAAATACTCAGACAAATAGTTGATGCCCCGTGGTTCGTCAGTAACAAGACGATACATGACGATCTGAATATTTTATATATCGAGGAAGTAATAAGAAACTTCAGTGCCCACCACTTTCAAAAACTAGAAGCCCATCCAAATAAAATAGTTGCACAACTGCTTGAGATACCACATTCCAGGAGGCTCAAGCGTAAATCACCAATGGATAATATCCTAATCTAGCAAATTGTTTAATGGAACAATTTCTATATTTTTTATAGTAAATCATCTAAATATGTTAGTTAATTTAATGTTTTTTTGTAGTATTATTATATTATTTTATTATTTACTATTATTATATATTATTAGTATTAGTTACTATTCTTATGTTATATTAACTTCCCGTAGGGTAAGTTATTGTAATGGGCCGAAAATCGAAATTGTTTTGAAGGTTTCTGAACATTTTGGCATACCTCAGAAACAATGGATGTGTGTGTGTGTATGTATATATGGATACAAATTTCCAGTCACGTTTTCGAATTAACCGATTTGAATGGTTTAAAAAACATTCGATTCCTATTGATAGGGAGATGAGCTGATTAGTTTTTGGCAAAGGCAGGTCCAGCAGTTACGGAGATAAAGAGCAAAGAGTGCAGAAAATACAAATCGAGTTTTTGAGAGAACGGAGCATCCGATTTGAATCATCTAAAAACATTCAATTAGTAATGATTGGGAAAAGTGTTTATTAGTTTTTGAAATGATTGTAGTAATGTTGGTAAGGTTGACACATAGATAAAAGAAGAGTAAGGTTGACACTTCTAATTATGCCAGCAACATATGAGTTTGTATTTCAGTCCACTAGTCTTTTAAGGCGAATGTCCACTAATAAATTGTAAAAATGAAGAAAATCTGAGCCAATAATAGGATAATTTGTCACATCTGCTATTACAAAGCGACATCGGAATTTTCTTCTCAAACCCAAATCTAGTTGAATATGCTTGGTAGTGCCCTCGTAATAATTTTCGTGGCCAAACACACAAATCTGATCCTGTGTCGACTAAAATTTGCAGTTTTGAATTTTTATCGGTAACAAACAGGCGGTGCGACGTCTTGAGGCAATCACTTGCCGCCATTAGCGACTGCCCTTCATGTTTTTTGAATGCTGAAATGAGCAAGGTTTAGTACATTTTAAAGTTTTGTTCTGCCAGCGATGGTGATACCAATAAATGTCATATTTTTTTGATTGTCTGTTAAAATATGGACTATTACTTCTTGAACGTCGCTTGGTTTTGTTTTGGGCAAGTAATTTACTTACTTGCTTTCGTAAGTCCTCGACTGATTTTGTGAGTTCTGTAATATTACTATTTGTAGCAGATATTGCAGTACTTTCGATCACGTCGGGGTCACCAATTATGTGGGTAAACAAATGTTGATAGTAATAATATATATTTATTTCTTCTTATTTACACTACATCTGATACAACCGATAAGCGGTTGGTGAATGAGAATTATTCGATGATAGGTCTGGGTTTTATACCCAAACCTCAACGACGTGGACGTCTGCTATTGGTCGTGTTTGCCATTCCAAAGGTGGTCAATTGGAGGGTTGCTACATGTATTTAAAAGGTGGCGCCACTTGTTAAATGTCAAAGCGATTTGATAAGTGTCTCATCTTTCTGCAAGTATATTCTATGCTCCAAATGTCAGATAATTAACCTAGACAATATAATAAATGTATAAAATGGAAATCATTATCATATTAAAAAAGATTGTTGTTTAAACTGAATTATTATTTAGCACATGACTATTTTTGTAAATATTGAGTATACGCAGTGAAAATATTTAAACATGTCAGAAGCATCATTCATTACTGTGAATGATCCGGCAATTAAAATTGAGCCACCAGAATATTTAGAAGAAGAAATTAAACGCGAAATTGGGGATGAAATGGATGATCTTGATGATATTGTTAAATCTGAATCGTATACTGAGGATGATAAAACCTGTTTAGAAAGATTCATGAATTCCGAGGTAACTATCGAAGAAGAAGTCAAACAGGAATTATTTGAGACATCAGCTTATAAATGTGACATTTGTAATCGATCATTTGCAGAAACAAATCAATTAAAAGAGCATATGGTCGATCATAAGCCTAGTAATAGCAAAGAACGCCCATTCAAATGCGACATCTGTCTCAAGACTTACAAACGAAAAAGTCATCTGAAAAGTCACATGATTATTCACAGCGGTGAACGCCCCCATGAATGCACTACATGTAATAAGAAATTCAAAGTATTAAGTACTCTCAAAAGTCACATGCTCATTCACAGTCTTGATCGCGCATATCAATGCAATATATGCAAAAAGAAATTCGCACAATTAAATGGTCTAAAAAATCACATGCTCATTCACAGTGGTGAGCGCCCCCATCAATGCAATATATGCAATAAGACATTTGCACAATTAAGTACTTTGAAAAATCACAATCTAATTCACAGTGGTGAGCGCCCCTATAAATGCAATATATGCAATAAGACATTCACGCAATTAAGTACTCTGAAAAAACACAACCTAATTCACAGTGATGAGCGTCCTTATAAATGCATTATATGCAATAAGTCATTCACACAAGTAAGTACTCTGAAAAGTCACAACCTAATTCACAGTGGTGAGCGCCCCCATCAATGCAAGATATGCAATAAGGCATTCACAGAATTAAGTACTCTGAAAAAACACAACCTAATTCACAGTGGTGAGCGTCCTTTTAAATGCATTATATGCAATAAGTCATTCACACGAGTAAGTACTCTGAAAAATCACAACCTAATTCACATTGGTGAGCGCCCCCATGAATGCAGTTTATGCAATAAGTCATTCACAACATTATATAGTTTGAAAAGTCACATGCTTTCTCATACCGGAGAGCGTGCCTATAAATGTGAAACATGCAATAAAAGATTTGGTTGTTCGAGAAATTTGAGGAGACACATGTTAATTCATAGTCAGAAGCGAGATGAAAATAAGTGAAATATTTTTTACTTCGAAATATTTAGATACATGTTATAAAATATTCTTGCATGTAATGTAATATAAGAATGATTAAATAGAATAAAGTACATAGTAAACATATAATAATATGCATTTATTGATAACCAATTCAATTTTTATATAATTGTTTTATACATTTTTTGTGGTTTTTCTAATTTGTGACTTATTGCAATAGAAACTATTGGAGAATGTTATAAGTGTGTAAAACAAAATCAGTTTGGAAAATGAATAAACTCAATTTTTAATAATAATGATTTAAAAATAATTGTAATCATTTGCTATTAAATTTCAGAACCAACTCGTTTTTTATATAAGATAGTCTAATTTAACACCGGTATAATAATTTTTGGCCGAGGAGTGCTTACCTTGGTTTAATATCCTTCAAAATTTCATTTTTATATTTTGAACTAGTCACCTTAATATATAATTTTATAAAAAGCCAATTACAAATAACAACATCAAATACTTTAGCATTTGTTATTGAATTTCTAATAACAAAACAAGATCTTTGGAAACTAATTTCAACAACTAACAACAATATCAGATTTTTCGTATTATTTTTCATAAATGTGTTCTTCAAAATCTGCAAACTTAAAGTTTATAATAATACATAATATTAATATATAATAATAATAATAATAATAAGTGGTAGTCTGCCCGAAGGCAGGTCCATGGTGTGAGAGCCACCACAACAAATGATTTCCTTGCCCTTCATCCCATAACCTATTTATTTATTTAAGTATTTTTTTTTCCAAACTTTTGTTTCCATGCTTCTTGATCATGCTCTTCGGCTTTCAGTTCCCTGTATTTTCTTTTCTCGCGTAAGTCGTCAATCGTTTGCATTCTTCTTCTTCCCATTCCTTTTGTTCCTTCTATTTTACCCTCGACGACGTCGTGCAGGAGGCACTCTTTTTGCAAAAGAGATCCAATCCAGTTTCCTTTCCTTCTCAGAATTGTGCTCAGTAGAGTCCTTTCTTCGCCCACTCTTCTCAGGACTTCTTCATTTGTTACTTTGTCTGTCCACTTTATCTTTTCCATTAGCCTCTAGCACCACATTTAAAAACTCTCGAGGTAGTTTTTATCGGCCAGGGTCCATGTCTCCGATCCGTACAGAGCTATGCTCCAGACGTAGCACTTTATTAGTCTCTTCCGTAAGTCAAGACTCAGTTTGCTCGTCAGTAGCGTTCTCTTCTTTGTGAATGCCGCCTTGGCGCTTGCGATCCTTGTTCTGATCTCTTTCGTGCAGTATCCGTCTCTGGTTAGTATGCTTACCAGGTATTTGAAGTGATCCACGTCTTCCAATTCTCGATTTTCTACCGTTATCCTCAGGGGGTTATTTGTTTTTGTGATTCTCATCACTTTCGACTTGTCTATTGTTGTGCTTCGTATATTTCACTGCCTTAACAATGATATACCACAGCTTGTTTTTGCCTTGCAGCGGAGATTTAATAAAGGAAAAACACTTCAAGTCCTTATCGACTAATGGACAAACTTTTATTAACTTTAAGTACAGTAATCTCATGAATGAAAATTATAAATTATATTATAGAGTTTAATTTAGTATCGCCTGTATGCTGCAGTCCAAAAGAGAGACTGAAACTCGCATGTGCATCATAGGGTTATCGCCTTCGGATATCTTCGGGTATCTCCGATACCCTTCGCCTGTTCTAGCTAGTGGTGTGTATACTAATAGAGTATTCGATGTAGGGGTGTGAAGCGGGCATAACACTATGTTGATTTCCATTCCGTATCTTCTACCCACTTCGACGATTCTGTTTATCACGTTTTGCAGCTCGTTTTGGTTTTTTGATATCACTACTAGATCATCAGCGTACTTTATGGTGGTGATTCTTCTTCCTTCAATCGAGAAACCTCCTACGCCCTCAAGTGCCTCGTTGACGAGCCATTCTCCGTACAAGTTGAATAGGATCGGTGACATAAAGCATCCTTGCCGCACTCCTCTACCTATTTCAACGCTTTTTGTATCTCCCTGGTTCATTCGAACTTTTACTTTCTGTCCCATATACAGATTCTGGATCAACCTGCGATCCCTCCAATCGACGTTAATAGATTTTAAAACTCCCATAAGCTTACTCCAGTTGACTCTGTCAAAAGCTTTCTGCCAATCTATAATACAGAAGCATATGTCCTCGTTAACGTCGAGACATCTGTCCGACATTATCCTCAGTATTCTAATAGCGTCCTTGGTGCCTCTTCCTTTTCTGAAACCAAACTGGTCTTCGCTCATGTGCTGCTCAATCTTATTTTCGAGTCGTCTTGTAAGGATTTTGGCTAGGGCCTTTCCTGTGTGCAAAATTAAATTGATCGTCCTGTGGTCGCTGCATTTATTCGCTTTGGGCTTTTTCTGAAGAGCTATCATCGTGACATCCAGAAAGTCCTTTGGCCATTCGCCCGTTCTGTATATTTGATTCAAAAATTTGGTCAGTTTCCTCAATCCGTTGTTGCCCAGCTCCTTCAGTAGGTCCGCCGGTATGTCGTCATCTCCCGTTGCCTTCTTCCTTATCATCTCATTTATTGCTCTCTCGACTTCGCTTTTCAATATGCACGGTCCCTTGTCGTCTTCGTCCACTGCTTTCTCTTCTTCGATCTCGATATCATCAGGACGATTTTCTCTATCGTACAATTTCTCAATGTATTTTTCCATACGCTGAGAATTTTCTTGTGGTCACTCATTCTATTTCCACTGTCGTCTTCTATTTCGTATGTTTTTCTGCTTTTTCTTTAAATTCAGTTCATTTCTTTCGTAGCCTGAAACATTAAATCGCACCTACCTTGTTTTCGATGTTCCATTATCTTGTTGCATGTTTATTCCATGTATTTCACTTTCGCCTTCTCCGTTTCTCGCCTTAATTCATTATTCATTTTTCTATACATCCTTGGATCTGTATTCTTGTATTTTCTACGCTCATCCATTTTCTTGATCATCTCCTGGGTTATCCATGGTTTTCTAGCTACTTTTTCTAGCTTTTCGACGTTGTCTTCTAGCGTTTCCAGAAGTACACTTTTTACCTCCTTCCAATCTTTTTCTACTGCCTCTTCTCTATCATTTGTTCCGCTGAGCTTCGTCTCCATTTCTCTCCTCACTACGATTTTATTATTCCTCAGGTTTTTCAGATTCCATCTCTGTCTCTTTTTACCCGTTTTGCGGATGTTCTTTAGTTTTGTCTCTATATCGGTCGTCAGCAAATTATGACCGGAATCTATATCGCCCCCTGGAAAAGTCTTAACGTCTTTCACGCTATTTCTGAATCTGTTCTTGACGATGATGTAATCGATTTGATATCGTTCGCTGTGTCCCGGGCTTTTCCAAGTATACAGCTTTGTCTTTCGCTTTTTGAACCACGTGCTTGCGATCATCAGATTGTTTCTGCGGCAAAAGTTGATCAGCATATTTCCTCTGTCGTTCCTTCTGCCCAGTCCGTATTTTCCGACTATCTTTTCCTCTGATCTATTTCCGACTACCCCATTAAAATCTTCCATGATCACCACGTTGACCTTTCCTTTGCCTTCCTGAGATAGCATCTCGTCTATCCGCTCGTAGATTTGTTCTACCTCCGCCTCGTCGTGGTTAGATGTCGGCATGTACACCTGCATCACCATCACGTCCACTGGCTCCGCTTTCATTTTCACACTCATCAAACGATCACTCACGCTGTTCACATTCAGCACACTCCTCACCGGCTTGTTTCTTACCATGACTGCCACTCCTCTCTCGGATTTGTCTCCTCCGGAGTGATACATTGTGAAACCGTCCGGTTCGGTTTCACCTTGCCCCTGCCATCTTACCTCGCTCAGTTCCACGACGTCCACTTTCCACATTTGCCATTTCCCTCTTGAGGTTTTCCAGTTTTCCTGCCCTCATCATTGTCCTGACGTTCAACGTTGATAACCTGAAAGGCAAATCGACCGCAGTTTTGTTGCTACTTTCGATGGCTTCCCTCTCCATAGCCTCCACCCGGAGATCCGAACGGGAGGTCATTACTCCGGAATATTTTACAGAAGAGGAAGTCATCATTGGAACCATTTTCTCGTAGAATGCTCTCACACCTACTCTGGGAAGAATGTAATGTGGTAGTATTCCCCTTTTCCTTTCCACATCGCAGCGCCCGGACCAGCTGCACCCGTCATTCGAGTCGCGCTCCGGACTTTTTGATCTGGAGCCATCTCGAGCATCATTTGCTCTGTGCCTCCAGTCAATACTGGTGTCGCTGCTGCCCGACACCAGCTAACTCGGTTAGCCAATTTCGCTGTTTTCAGCCATTCGTTGCCCACCCCCCACGACGAGGACGTTTATTTTACTAGTTTGTTTTATGTTTTATAATATTTATCACTATCTTTCTCTATTACACTACTATATTATTCTTTAAAAGATTATATTATTAAACCAATTATTTCCACTGTCAATACAAGCAAAATGTTTTTTGAATCCTTGAAATCAAACGCTCCGTACTCACAGAATGTGCATTTTTGGCAGTTTTCACCCCGTATCTTCAAAACTTGTGAACCTGCCTTTGCCAAAATCTAATTAGCAAGTCTCCCCATCAGTAGAAATTGAATATTTTTCGAATCATTCAAATCGTGTTCTCGAAGTCGTCCATAAAAATGAGTAAATTTTTTTTTAAGTTTATTTTTGAAGTAAAACTTCTTTAGGCGCGATATGGGTGTAAAAATTTTTAGGCGCGACACGGGTGTAAATCCGTACAAATGCAACGAAAATGCCAACGTGTAGTTGAACACTACGACGCCGTAAGCGCTGATGTCGCGAGTATCCACTCCCGTCATGTCATGCGTAAGTCGAGCGCTAAACCCTATATGAACTTGCATTAATTGAATCACGTTTTTTTTACAAAAGAAGAGGTTGCTGTATTATGTCCTCATGGAATAAGACTTTTCTTAGAGAATAAATGTGCCATGGAATATAATAAATTTATATTGAATCTCGTTGAAGACAAAATAATATCTACTGCCACGGATATTTATGTAGGTTGCCATGCGACAGATCAACAATCATACATTCGTCAGCAGTTTCAAAAAAAACGGTTATTGATACCGGGGCTCTGCCGTATGAAATAATTTTAGTTCTGAATAAATTTTACATAATAACAACTAATATTGATGTAAGTGTAGGAAAATTAGTGTACATAGAACGTGGCGATAATGATGAACTTCTACGTTTATGGTTTGAATTTCCCGGTAAGATAGGTAACAAAATTAGGAAGAAAGCTTCACATCATATTCAAACTCTTAATATCAGTAGGACAGCTGTGCCGATGCTCAGGAGATCTTATTATTATTGATGTTATATGATTATTAAAAGATGATTTTTAAAATTCAAATATGATGTTTTTTTTATTTTTATCTTAATTGCCTACTCATACAATATTAAAAGTTTTACTTCAATCGCGTGTGATCCTTACGCGCACTCTTTTTTTTTTATTAACTTCCCGAAGGAAAAGTTTATGTTTTCATCAAAAAATCCGATTCGCTAATTTTATGTTTTCTCGACGTTTCAAGCCATTCTGAATCGAATGAGACCAAATTTGGAAAAAGTATGTGTGTGTGTGTGTGTATATGAACAGATTTTTCGCCGTAAATCGACGTTTTCTCGAAAACGGCTGGGCCGATTTCAAAATTTTAAAAGCCATTTGATGTATCTCGACGAGGACTATCGTTTGTCAGTTTTGTGTAACGATCGGCCGAGACGTTTCTTTATAAATAGCAAAAAAGTGAAAAAATTTTCGTGCACGTTTCAGCCCGCAATTTTGAACCGATTATGAAGATTCAAAAACCGTTCGAAAGGTATTGATTGGGAATCGTGCTGATTAGTTTTTGGTAAAGATCGGCCGGGCCGTTTTTTTTTGAAGTAAAACTTCTTTAGGCGCGATATGGGTGTAAAAATTTCTTTAAGCGCGACACGGGTGTAAATCCGTACAAATGCAACGAAAACGCCAACGTGAAGTTGAACACTACGACGCAGGTAGGCGCTGATGTCGCTAGTCGCGATCCACTCCCGTCATGTCATGCGTAAGTCGAACGCTAAGCTTGGCTAAGCTAAACCCTATATGAACTTGCATTAATTGAATCACGTTTTTTTACAAAAGAAGAGGTTGCTGTATTATGTCCTCATGGAATAAGACTTTTTTTAGAGAATGAATGTGTCATGAAATATAATAAATTTATATTGAATCTCGTTGAAGACAAAATAATATCTACTGCCACGGATATTTATGTAGGTTGCCATGCGACAGATCAACAATCATACATTCGTCAGCAGTTTCACAAAAATCGGTTATTGATACCGGGGGTTTGCCGTATGAAATAATTTTAGTTCTGAATAAATTTTACATAATAACAACTAATATTGATGTAAGTGATGGCTTAGCTAATGGCTGTGTAGGAAAATTAGTGTACATAGAACGTGGCGATAATGATGAACTTCTACGTTTATGGTTTGAATTTCCTGGTAAGATAGGTAACAAAATTAGGAAGAAAGCTGTACATCATATTCAAACTCTTAATATCAGTAGGACAGCTGTGCCGATTCTCAGGAGATCTTCATCTATTCCAATGAATAGAAATAAAATCATATTTGCCAAAAGAAATCATTTTCTTTAATGCCATTAATTCTTGCTGGAGATTTCAATGTCAATTTTCGTTCAGAAGAATCTCAACCATTATTTGATCTTTTAAATAATAAATTTAATTTAACAATGAATAATTCTCCATTTGAATCAACCAGAAATGTGCATAGTTTACAAAGCAAAATTCATGTCTCTCATTTCAATTATCACAAACCTATTATATCATATATGAAATATTATAGCAATTAATCTATCGCTGTTTTTTTAAACTGTGTTATTGATATTATGTGATTATCAATAAATGATTTTTAAAATTCAAATATGATGTTTTTTTATTTTTATCTTAATTGCCTACTCATACCATATTAAAAGTTTTACTTCAATCGCGTGTGATCCTTACGCGCACTCTTTTTTTTTTATAGTTTATAGGTTATAGTTTGGTGAAAAGTCTCAGACAAAAAAAATTCACCTCTTGTGAACCTCTCACCCTCACCTAGTTTTCTTGTAATAACGTTTTTAAAAAAAAAATTCGACGATTTTTATGATTTTTTTTTTTTGACGGTAGATACCATAGTTTTCTAGGTCATACTAAAATATTACGGCCCTACGACAATTGATTTAACTTTGAAAATTTGTCAAAGTTTGCAAAAATTGGTATCGTTTTTTTGGCATTTGTCAAAATTGGACCTTTCATCGACGTTTTCTCAAAAACGCCTGAACCGATTTCAGAAATTTAAAAGCCATTTGATGTATTTAGATGAGAACTATCGTTTTGTGCGACGATCTGCCAAGCCGTTTCTTTGTAATTTGAAAAAAAGTGTTAAACTTTTTGGCCACATTTAAGCTCATCCTACCGAACCGATTTTAAAAAGTCAAAAACTGTTCGAAAGATATTAGTTGGGAATGGTACTGATTAATTTTAGGTGAAAATCTACCGAGCCGTTTTCTTGTAATTAACTGTTGAAAAAAAATGTTGAACTTTTCGTCCACATTTACCGAACCGATTTTAAAAAATCAAAAACTGTTCGAAAGATATTAGTTGGGAATGGTACTGATTAATTTTAGGTGAAAATCTACCGAGCCGTTTTCTTGTAATTAACTGTTGAAAAAAAAAGTTGAACTTTTCGTCCACATTTACCGAACCGATTTTAAAAAATCAAAAACTGTTCGAAAGATATTAGTTGGGAATGGTACTGATTAATTTTAGGTGAAAATCTACCGAGCCGTTTTCTTGTAATTAACTGTTGAAAAAAAATGTTGAACTTTTCGTCCACATTTACCGAACCGATTTTAAAAAATCAAAAACTGTTCGAAAGATATTAGTTGGGAATGGCACTGATTAATTTTAGGTGAAAATCTACCGAGCCGTTTTCTTGTAATTAACTGTTGAAAAAAAATGTTGAACTTTTCGTCCACATTTACCGAACCGATTTTAAAAAATCAAAAACTGTTCGAAAGATATTAGTTGGGAATGGTACTGATTAATTTTAGGTGAAAATCTACCGAGCCGTTTTCTTGTAATGAACTGTTGAAAAAAAAATTAAGCCCATTTTCATGGAACTTTTTTTGGCGATATACATCATGGTCTTATAGAACTTACTGTAATATTACGGCCTTACGACAAGTAGTTTAATTTTAAAAATTCGTCAAACTTTGCTAAAATTATTATCGTTTTTTTTTAAGTAGGATTGATGAAGTATATTATTTACACATTTTTTTTGATTAAGTCGATTATTTACACATATCGGGAAGTTCATGTAACTTGCCTCAAGGCTAAATACCAAACCAACTAGTTTAAGTTTTCTTTTAATTTAACCAAATGTTTAAATCGTAAAGATATGCAAAAAAAAATATTTTTGTTGTTTTTGCATTTATTATCTGTAACTTTGATCTAAATGATCCAAAAAATATTCTTCTTGTGTTGGCAAAACAATTGTTGTTAAAAATTATTTTTTTAATTTAAAAAAAATCCAGAATAATTCTTTTGTAATCAAAAATAATTTAGATTTTAAATTTAATTTAATTTTTAGTGGCTAAAGATCTGAAGCTAACTTATATACTTTAAATAAATAACTTTAACTTGATAATTCAGTTTTATAATTATTATAAGTATTAGAAAATGTTACAGTATTTATAATAATAATATGAAAATGTTTATATTTTTCGATCATTTTGTTACTGTATGGAAAGTTCCAGCAATTTGCCCTAAGGCACGATTCCGTATACCACTAGTTTCATAATATTTTATTGTCTATGATGTAATAATCCACTCTTCCATCCATATCTATATCCATCTCTCTATCTCTATCCATCACTCTATCCATCCATACTTTTCTTTTATCTATTTAATAATAATTCATTTATTAATAATTAATAATAAAAACGTTTGTTGACAGTTGAGTTGAGAATGTATTTAAAAAGTGGCGCCACTTGTTAAATGTCAAAGCGATTTGATAAGTGTCTCATCTTTCTGCAAGAATACTCTATGCTCCAAATGTCAAATAATTAACGTAGACAATATAATAAATGTATTAAGTTGAAATTATTGTCGGTTAAACTGAGTTATTATTTAGTACATAACAATTTTCGTTAATATTTACTGAGTTTAAGCAGTGAAAATATTGAAACATGTCAGAAGCATCATTTTTTACTATGAATGATCTCGCAATTAAAATTGAGCCACCAGAATATTCAGAAGAAGAAATTAAACGCGAAATTGAGGATGAAATGGATGATCTTGATGATATTGTTAAATCTGAATCGTGTACTGAGGATGATGAAACCTGTTTAGAAAGATTCATGGATTCAGAAGTGACTATAGAAGAAGAAGTCAAACAGGAATTATTCGAGACATCAGCTTATAAATGTGACATTTGTAATCGATCATTTGCAGAATTACATCAATTAAAAGAGCATATGGTCGATCACAAGCCTAGTAATGACAAAGAATGCCCATTCAAATGCGACATCTGTCTCAAGACTTACAAACGAAAAGGTCATCTGACAAATCACATGATTATTCACAGTGGTGAGCGCCCCCATGAATGCACTACATGTAATAAGAAATTCAAAATATTAAGTACTCTCAAAAGTCACATGCTCATTCACAGTGGTGAGCGCCCCCATCAATGCAAGATATGCAATAAGGCATTCACAGAATTAAGTACTCTGAAAAAACACAACCTAATTCACAGTGGTGAGCGTCCTTTTAAATGCATTATATGCAATAAGTCATTCACACAATTAAGTACTCTGAAAAGACACAACCTAATTCACAGTGGTGAGCGCCCCCATGATTGCAGTATATGCAATAAGTCATTCACAACATTATATAATTTGAAAAGTCACATGCTTTTTCATACCAGAGAGCGTGCTTATAAATGTGAAACATGCAATAAGAGATTTGCTAATTCGAGCAATTTGAGGAAACACATGTTAATTCATAGTCGGAAGCGAGATGAAAATCATTGAAATATAAATATATTTCTTACATTGAAATTTTTAGATACATGCTATAAAATATTCCTGCGTGTAATGTAATATAAAAATGAATAAATAGATTAAAATAAATAGTAAACATTACATAATATGCATTTATTGATAATCAATTCAATTTTTATATATTATATTATTTTGTACATTTTTTTGTGGTTTTTCTAATTTGTGATTTACTTTCAATAGAAACTATTGGAGAATGTTATCAAGTGTGTAATACAAAATCAGTTTGGAAAATATTTAAACTCAATTTTTAATAATAATGATATAAAAATAATTGTAGTCATTTGCTACTAAATATCAGAACCAATTCAATATTTATATGAGAGTCTAATTTAACACCAGTATAATAATTTTTGGTCGAAGAGTCCTTAGCTTTGTTTAATGTCCTTCAAAATGAGATGGTAAGTTGTTCCATCGTGATGATTTTTATTATTACAGTTTATACTAATAAACTTTCTATTGATATATCAAAATCATCACGATGAAACAACTTGCCATTGATCAAAAGTCAAAGTCAAATCATCACAACAGCTTATAGGACCTTATAGAAAGGTTCTGATTGCTCATTTGAGCTCATTTCTGTTTGATATCACTGATGCTTGACTGAAATCTTGATTGAAATCCCATAGCTCTATAGCTCCCATCTCTCTGATCAAGAGGGAGCCCATTTCTAGATAGATTGATTACAAAATAATATTTTCATCATATAATTATCAGAAACTATTATTTTTTAAATGACGTCAAATTTTGTTTATATTGGGTTAGGTCACTGACACGTCTGGGCAGAGTCCAACTATTATTAAAATCAGGGAACAGCAACCATTTAAATTATATAGTACGTATCGCAATTAACTTAAAATACAATTGGAAGCTACATGAATATCAATATACATTAGTATAAATATTAATATGTAAACCTGCTTGTTGTTTTTTATAACAGCAGGTAGCTAGATAGAGTAATTACGATCATAAGTTTTCACAATATGAATGAAATAATCTAAATTTATCATTCTTCTAACATTGGGAGTATATATAGTTTTTTTATCAAATATAATATTAATAAAACACTTAACAATAATTATAATGAACTATAAAAAATATAGATAATTTTTTATTTGTCAACTGTTACAAACCCTTGGTCATCCTTGGTTTTGCTTCACAAGAAAATAGCATCAGACGTATTATGCATTTCATATTTTACAGACATCAATTATGGAATTCTGAGTTGAACCAGATTAATCTGGTTATAAATTATTCAACAAATAAAACAAAATTAGAAGCTATTACAACAAGATAATATTGGTACGATCAAATCAGTTTTATAAATTCATTAATCTTATTGCAATTCCAAAAAGCACTGAAAACACTGAAAATTTTCTTTTTTTTAACTTTTTAAGATTCCAAGAATTTCAACAAAAGTGCATGAATCTAAAAAGTTTTCTGAACATCATACAATATAGTTTTGAACTAGAATTTTCAAACATTCGTTTAAATTCAATTAACCACACTGTAGACTATTATTTGATTTGGTCTGTTTATTAATTATATTTATGAAAGACGAGAAGGTCTATTAAATTATAAACTTTACTTATCTTTATTAATTTTATTATTACAACCTATTAGTTTAACTTCATGCATATTTAATATCAATTTAAATTGTTGTGTGATATAGGTAGGTTCACCGATGAATCATTTTCTAAATAAACATTTAATTATGAAGCATCATCTTCTTGATGGGTGTATAAAAAAATATTACTGTTATAAAAATAGGTGAAAAAAAATGCAGTATTGAATTTGATTAATAATAATATGTTCAGCATAAAATAATTTCAACATTCGATATACCAATTTACATGAAATTTTTAACAATATCTCCTTTCTGGCTTATTATACTATAAAAGTATGTGCGAATTAAACTAGACAAAATTTCCTACAATTCATTCCATAACCGTTTTTTTGTGAAATCATTAGTTTTAAAGTACGGGGCGTCTCAAAGTCTTTGCTAGCAAATTACAAAAAAACGGCTATGGAATGAATTGTAGGAAATTTTGTCTAGTTTAATTCGCAACTAAAATCATTAGTTTTAAAGTACGGGGCGTCTCAAAGTCTTTGCTAGCAAATTACAAAAAAACGGTTATGGAATGAATTGTAGGAAATTTTGTCTAGTTTAATTCGCACATACTTTTATAGTATAATAAGCCAGAAAGGAGATATTGTTGAAAAAGTGTTTTGACGCCATTTTTTCAATATGGCGGCGCCTTGCTATAAAAATTCGATGTGGAAAAGTTGAAATTTGTAAAGAGCACCTCGAAATCTATAAGATTACCAATTTTCAAAATGCCCGGAGTACTATACCGGCAAAACTACCAATTGACTGGAGTAAATAGAAATCACTCCAATGAGCAACTTACAATGGTCCTTGTATTTAGTTAGTCTACTAGTACAAACTTGAATTAAATGTAACTTCAGTTGATCTTAAATAATTCATCAAATACATGCCATGAAGCTCCATCAGTTATGGCGGCATCCCAGTGGAAAGGGTTAAATTATGAACATTGGATGATCGTGATGTTAAAGTTCTTGGTGCAACCCTAAAGTTGAGATTCTTACCCTCAGACTGTACTTATGATTGTCTCAAATTTGAGAAGTTTTTCTTAAAAGATTTGTGCTATATTAATATTTGAGATTTGTTCAAAATATGAGTTGTGCTCAATTAATCCATGCATTTTAGCTTTTATTAATGCAATTTATTAATTAGCTCTTGTCTTAATTTCTTGAATATTTTGCACGGATGTGACGTTTCCAATTTTGTTTCGAACCAATTTTTATATTTAGACACATAACAGTAGAGGATTAATATTTAAATATGCATCATTTTAGCGAATATTCAGGCATGATAATTTTTTTTGTTTTTTTTTTAATTACAATCTGTCACACTTAGGACATTCAGTAATTGTATTGACATTATTGAATGGTGAATGGATGGTAACCCACTAGTTGTCCAATCCAATTATGATTAATTAGCTATACTCGAAGTATTTGCAAACATTTTTATAGGCATTTGCAACGCAATTTATTCATTATAATAAAGTTACATAATCATTTTACATGTTAGATTATTTAATGATTTATTTTTATGCAAAATATACTTTCATTGCATCCTTAAGTATCGAAGTAGATTAAATTGTATAACTTATTTTAAAGATAAAAATTCAATATCTCGAAGATGTAAATTTATGCATTTCATGTACTTGAAGTAAATGCAATAAAAATATGTCTTATCATACAAAGTGCATCGTTATCAAGTCGCAATAAATCAATATTAACAATAATATTCAATGCTTCTGGGATCATCAGATCGTGCACGCTATTTATTATTGATACAGAAATTGTGAAAATATTTTACCAGAAAATATTAAACGATTTGTAAATAACCGATAAATAATGGAATTTATAAAAAATTGGAATAACCAAGGGATATTTTCAATCCTCCGCATCATTTTCAAAGTACGAAAGGCCTTTTCCAGTTTTGCATTTTCTTATTTTGGAAGAGCAATAAAAACTTAACGGTTCTAAAAGGTGCAATGATAACTTTTCTTCATAACAATCATGCTTTTTAAAATGCGACCTATAATAAGTCAACCTTCCACTAACACGGTACTCTGGAAACGCGGTTCCCATACTACGCGGAGCTGAAATCGCTGCAGCCTATCTTTTATATGTTTCTCTATATGAAGTCTTTAATTTCATAAAACATTTAATATTTTTTTATCATACATTACATAAACACTTCAATTCAATGAAACAGTTTATAATTTATACTGTTTTATTGGTCACCATATAACGCGATACAGATGCTACGAGTTGTACTAATACGGAGTTGCCAATAGCACGGTTAGGTTTTCATACAACGCGATAGCAAGTAGCAAGTTTCCATAGAATGCACTACGAATTAGCCTCGTTAAATCCTATTTTCTCATAGCGCGCTTTCCACATTGCACGCACTCACCGCGTTAACGGAGGATTAACTAAAATATATGTATATTAGATGTATTTTGATTATTAGAACTTCTTTATCACTAACGATATATTTTTAATTCAATATTTTGAATTAAATAATTTGAACAATAATTCAAATGACCATCAATCAATCAATCAATCGATCAAATCAATATTAATTTCTTTGCAGGATCCTCGGCTTTGTGACCACACAATTTCAAGTTCAAATTCCTCATCAGATCATAAATCTGTTTCCAAGTAAAAATAGCCCGTCCTGAGCATTTCTGCAAAAAATGAGGAAGTAGCATATGATCAAATTAGAAGAAGGCAGCCATTGGTTTGCCTTCTTATCAAAATATATCGAAGAAAGTAATCAGCTCGTCTTCTTGTCAATAGAAATTGAATGTTTTTTTGAATCATTCAAATTGGTTGATCCGTGTTTTCGAAATCGTCAATGAAAAATTGAATCCGCACATACATACATACACACATACACACAAATATATCCATCTTTTCTATGGTATGTCAGAACCATCGAGTTGTCTTGCATTATCTATTAGTAACAATAATCATTGCAAATAATAATCATTACAGCCAAGTACTCATATATACCAAAATACTGA
>NW_020539727.1:3303458-3319488 GCF_003426905.1 Ctenocephalides felis
TCAACCTTTCTCGTCACAATATTATAGAATTTATTAATCAGCAATACTTCATTTCTCTAATGAAGGTTCATTTCTAAATGCTAATTACAATGACAAACCGATCATGTCATATTTGAAGTATGACTTTAATTACATTATTGTTTTTAAATATTATACTGTACTATAACGCTATTATAAATGTATAATTTATAAGTTATCATTATATAAATGTGTACAATAGATAGAATAAAAATTACATATTGTGTTATTATTAAATTAATTATTGCATTTGAAAAATATGTATTTAAATAATTAATAATTAGAATATAACAATGAAACATAATTGAGAAACTAAATTGGTAAACACAATGTTTTTTTATTGTTAATTTGTTGACTTTGTATACACGTACATTAATCATATACATTTTATAAGTTATCTTTGCACTTTTATTTTATTTCATTGAATATAATTATATAGTGCACCATATATCCTTTTCTTTGACAAGAATGCTATAAAATTGGTTGAGAGGGTGATTTTTTGTCTTACTATCTCCCTCCATAGTTCTTGCCTACCCTTTTCCCTTTTTTGCACTCCATAATGGCGTGCTCTGCATCCGCCCTTGTCGCTCCACTCAGGCAATAGCAATTGGTTATACTAAAAATTAGTTTAAAATCGAATACAAATTGTCAATATATATATATATATATATATATATATAATATATGTATACATATATGTGAAAACAGCGTGCAATTTTAAGTAGATTTGAATTAATTTTGAGGTAGAAACGATGTGGTATGTGATTGATAAAACAATTTTGAAAATGCTCATAGAACAAAATGGATATAGAAATGGATTGATTTATATTTTTCTTCTTTATTAAATTTGAATAAAGACCCTAAAATAAAAATAAAATCTGAATTATAAATTTATAATTAATCTCCAGTCTCCTCTATTATATGTTCCATGTCGTATTATTTCAAATCCATGCTCCGAACAAAAGCCTATAATATTGTTGGAATATGCAAATTTAATTTTGGCATGTACGCAGAAATGGCTAGAAAAAATATATTTGAAGTATTGTTCAATAGATTTAATGAAATGTGAATCTCAATTAAATTAACCCACACATAAAATTATATGTAAATATTTTATGTATATTAGCATAGCTTTTTTTTCAAATTATAAATGAACCTCGTCATTTCATTATATAATTGAATTATATTACATTTTGCTCAATATGCTATGGATGACAACTTTAAATAATTTATTCTAAATATGCAAATTAATTATTTTTAATTCAAAGAAATATAATATGAATCCAATGCATTATAAAACGTAGAATTAATTTCGCATTTCAATTATACATTATTTTTATTTATTTAATAGCAGCCAATTTGTCAAAAATAAATAATCATTAAAAAGCATGTAGTCTGTACATTTCGAATTTCAAACATATATTATCATTCAACCGTTCTAAAATAACGAATAAAACCCAAATAAAATTTTGAATCAAAAATTGAAAACTCTATATTATAAATTTTTAACCACACGAAAAACCACACATATTAACACACACATCTTATATATAAAATTCTTCTGTTCGAGTGTATGATTTGATACTTCTCCTAAACGGTTATTCGGATTTTGATAATTCTTTTTAGAGTTTGTCAAAGAAAATTTTTAAGATTTATTAAACGATAAAACTATAGTAATAATATAGTAAGAAATAAATGGCAAAAATTACAAAAAAACATTTATCATTGTTTGACATTGAAAACATTTGAACTATTATCTGCTAGAAATGTCAATTCACTTGAAATTTGAATTTAGCTGAAATTATGAGCCTAGATAATATTAGAGAAAACCAGAAAAATGTAATGTCTACATCATTATTACCGAAAAGCAGCTGAGATGTGTCAGAAATTAAAATAATATAAGATACAGACAACAGTATATGTTTGGCAGATGAAATTATATAATTCAGTTTAAAAAATAACACAATAAGTTTAAACTTGCATATACATTATTTTTTTAAACTGATGCATGCCGCATTTTGCTTTAATTTACTAAATCTTCTGACAATACAAAAAAATATTTGTACTTATTAAAAAAATGATCTATAATTTCGTTTCATGTGACAAAAGTTTATTTGTTTGGCATTTGATATGGAATATTTGGCCAGTTGATATTAGATTGAAGAGTGCACATATGAGCTAGATTTTACAAATTAATTCACCTAAGATTTGAATATAAACAATAATGCTTATTAAATTATAAGTTGTCAAAAAGCAACTAATATATCGCACGAGATTATGAGTATTATAGACTAAATTATTGAAGCAATTATGTTGTGTGGTAAAATCAAGTGTGATATTATTCTTTTACCGTAGATACTTTATCATTTTATTCTAAATTTCTTATACTGCTCATGATGAGACCATAAAATAATCATAAAGGCAGAATATCAAATAGGATATTAAAAAGTATAGGATAGGATATTAAAAAATTTGGAACTTTCGAATTGTAGACGTAGGTACAGGACGTCTGTCGGGTCATCTAGTATATATATATATATATATATATATTATTTTTAAATCACATAAAGTCTTTAATTTAATTTTAACCTAATCAAATTAATAATCATTTTGTGAAAATCTGATGTTTAATAATCTTTCAGGAAATATTGGCAGACTTCATATTAAAAACAGTTAGTGATTGAATTTAGTACACTTTACCAAAAATCTGATAATAAATACATTTTGATGAACATTAGTACACATCGCATTCTTCATTCAGCGCTCGAAGCGAACACATCGATTATACAATACCTGAGTACAATCAACAAGCATAATAAACAGCATTTATTTAGTCACAGTTTAGTGTAGTGTTTGATCTAGTAAGTGACTTTACTTGTGAATTCAGTGCTTTTTAATTAAATATAGTGCTCCCGTCAGGGAGTACTATAAATTATCACTCCACAATACCAATTGTGGAATCATTTAACATCATTCACGAAGACCAAAATAATTCTACTCAACTAGTTCTGAACCAGATGACTACAAAAAGAAATAACGATGATGCAGTAAACAGATCAACATCGTCGGATCCAACTCCCATTCCATCAACAAGTAATTTGTCTTCAATAGCAACAATGGATCCAGAGTCCACTGCACGCGATGTGATTGATTACACGAATAAAAACCCATGGCAAGAGGTAACTTCCGCTAAAAGACGTCGCCCGAACAACGCAGTAAGTAATGAAAGCGTTCCCATAAAATTAGCCAACAAATTCAGCGCTCTAGAAAACAAAGTTTCTAAACCATCAGACGAGGCAACAGATAATAAAAAATCTACTCCTCCGCCTTTATTTGTCTACGGGGTTCGAGATTACAATCTTATGATAGCGGATATTAATTCAATTATTAATAAAAACAAATACATCACTAAATACCTACCCAATAAAACTATTAAATTCAACATTTTTGAAATAGAAGACTACCGCAATTTTGTTAAATTTCTGCGTGAAAGAGACGTCGTTTTTCATACCTACCAGATAAAAGCGGAACGCTCATACAGGGTTGTACTCAAATATCTGCACTACGCCACAGATAAAAATGATATCAAAGCCGCAATTGAAAAAGAAGGTCATCCTGTCAGAAATATTACTAATATCATACATCCGAAAACTAAACAATTGCTGAACATGTTTTACATAGACTTAGAACCCAAAGAAAACAATTCGTCAATTTTTAAAATGAATAAAATGTTAAACCAAATAATTCATTTTGAGCCCCCAATAAGATCATCTAATATTCCGCAGTGTGTAAGGTGCCAAATGTACGGCCATACCCAGCGTTATTGCAACCGCAGATTTATATGTGTAAAATGCGGCTCTGATCATGAGTCTAAAAAGTGTACAAAAGCAGCTGAAGCCCCGCCCCTTTGTTATCATTGCGGCGATAATCATACCGCAAACTACAAAGGGTGTTCTTACTACCTTCACCTTGTCGGTGCAGATAACGATCAAGCAACAATAGGCAGAAGTAACGGGACTTATTTACACACAAATGCAAACCGGTACAAATCCAACCTTCACAACAATAGAATTTCTCAGTACGCAAATCCTCAGCATATGTCTTATGCTCAGGTAATAAAATCGCAATCAAACCTATTTAACAACAATCAAAATCACATTAACAACAGTAATTCTCCATCGATGTCTGATTTCCTGACTGAATTTAGAAATATGTTTAGCCAGTTAATGGAACAAAACACCATGATTGTCAAAATGTTATCAACATTAATCAACATTAATAAAGCTAAATAATGGCTAATATTTTAAACTTAGGATTATGGAATGCTAACGGCTTGTATCAACACAAAGCCGAAGTAGAATTATTTTTGAGACACAACAATATCGACATCTTTTTAATTAGTGAAACACACTTCACCAAGTATTCAAACTTTTATATACCAAATTACAAGACATACTTCACTAACCATCCCGATGGCACCGCACATGGTGGGACTGCCATTATTGTAAAATCTAATCTTCTTCATTACGAACTGGATAAATACGAATCTGAAATTTTGCAAGCCACATCAATTTCATTAAAAATGAATTCATTCAACTTATGTGTTTCTGCAGTCTATTGTCCGCCGAGGCACAATATAACCAGTTTACAATTTCAAGATTTTTTCTCTACACTAGGTAGTCATTTCATCGCCGGCGGAGACTACAACAGCAAACACGTCAATTGGGGCTCAAGATTAAATAATCCCAAAGGAAAACAGCTATATGATACAATACATAAACTCAATTATAGTGTTCTTTCTTCAGGTTCCCCCACCTACTGGCCGAGCGATCCTGCCAAAAAACCAGATCTATTGGACTTTTTTGTATCATCGGGTATAAGCTCAATTCACAAGGAAGTACGAGCAAGCTACGACTTATCATCTGACCATAGTCCAGTAATAGCCAGCATAAGCACTTCGGCAAGTATTTTTAAACCCTCCTCTAGGATCTGCAACCATAAAACAAACTGGGACATCTACCGGAAGTTCGTAGAAGACAAAGTTAACCTCAAAGTTAAACTTAAAAATTCCGCTGATATCGAAAACACCATCGATTCCTTTAATACTCTTCTATACGATGCTGCAAAGTTTGCTACTCCTACTCCTGTTACGACAGAAAACTCCTGCCAGACAACAACATATGAAATAAAAAGGCTCATAGCAGAAAAAAGAAAAGCTAGGCGTAGGTGGCAACATAGTCATTTGCCCACAGACAAAAACATTTTCAATAATCTGAGCAACAAGTTGAAAGCAAGGTTAAAGGAACTCAATCAAGTGAGATTTAATAACTATGTATCAAGTTTGAATCGTTTTGACAATTCTATCTGGAAACCCGTCAAAAATAAACTTAAACCTAACTTTCAAAATCCTCCAGTTCGTATGGATACCCAGACCTCTGCATGGGCAAGAAGTGACAAAGACAAAGCAGATATATTTGCGGAATACTTAGCTACAGTTTTTCGGCCTAACAACTTATCAAATTATAATGTCAACATTAGTCCTGCTTTAGACCATAATAGCAGTCACGAAAGCGAGAAACGTTTCTTGTCTCTCAAATTAGTAGTTAGTGAAATAAAGAAAGTTAAAGCAAAAAAATCGCCTGGAATAGACCAAATATCTCCCAGAATGCTCAAAGAATTGCCTGTAAAAGGATTCATTATAATCACCTATATCTTCAACGCTATTGTGAGACTTGACTACTGGCCAAATCAATTCAAGACCTCTTTAATAAAGATGATTCCAAAAACTGGCAAGGATCAACACTTAGTCACATCTTATAGGCCAATCAGCCTTCTTCCTATATTGTCAAAAATTTTAGAAAAACTGTTACTACAAGATATTCTGAAGGAATCCAATATCTTCCCTGATCACCAGTTTGGATTTCGTAAAGAGCACTCAACCATACAGCAGTGTCACAGGATTGCCAGTCATATTATAACTCATTCGAATCCAAACAATATTGCACCGCCGTCTTTTTGGACGTCAAACAAGCATTCGACAAAGTGTGCCACGACAGACTCGTCACAAAAATTAGACTCTACTTACCAGTAAAGTATCATAATATCTTAACATCATATATTGTCAACAGAAAGTTTATAATCAAGGTTAATTCCTCGTCGTCTGACGTATTTCCTATCAAGTCAGGGGTACCGCAGGGAAGTGTGTTGGGTCCGTTCTTATACACCCTGTTTACGCGCGATATTCCTACAACATCTATTACCACAATCGCCACATTTGCAGACGACATATCAATCTTATCCACTGATGACAACCCTAGTACTGCTTGTTTAAAACTGCAGTATCATCTTAATTTGATTGAAGATTGGACCAAACTGTGGAACATAGGCATCAATGAGTCTAAGTCTAGCCACATTACTTTCACTCTTAACAAACAATCGTGTCCTGCAGTGTTCTTAAATGGCAATCAAATTCCAACAGTCAGCACCATCAAATATCTTGGAATTCACTTTGACGAAAAACTCACCTGGCGACATCACATTTGCACTAAAGTTAAGCAAATGAAAACGCGAGTTAAAGAACTCGGCTGGCTCATTGGACATAGATCCAAATTATCTCTTGAAAACAAGGTCCTTATTTATAATATGATAATTAAACCGTTGTGGACTTATGGTCTTCAGATTTGGGGCTGCTCAAGCAAATCAAATATTGCTCTTATACAACGGATGCAATCAAAAATTACTCGTTTGATCACAGGAGCACCCTGGTACGTAACTAATCAAATGATCCATAACGATCTAAATATACAGTTCGTTAATGATGTCATTAAATCAATCAGTGAAAAACATCACCGGAAGCTCGAAAACCATCCAAACACACTAATGGCGCCACTGTTAGCAACTCCAAACATCAGGAGATTAAGAAGAAATGGCCGAGTGATTTGATTTAAGCAGAACATTACTTGATGAAGTGACCTCTATTAAATATTTATAAATCTTTTATTGAGAGAGTGTGTGTGTGAATGTCTGTGCGTATGTATGTACGTATGTTAGTGTATATAATAATTTCATAACATTAGATCTTAAAATACGTAGTTTTCCCAGTAAACGGCCGAAGGACCTGAGCCAACTAGTATACCACTTGCTGAAGTGGTTACTATTATATAATTTCTTTTTTGTTAACGTGCGTGTGAGTATGTTTGTGTGCATGTACGTATGCATGTGTGTGTATTTGTTAAATTTATCACAATAGCTTATAGGATACCTTGTATTCTGATTGCTGTAAATAAAGAAATATAAAAAAAAAAAAAAAAAAAAAAAAAAAAAAATTAGTACACATAAATAAGGTAAATAGTTAGCTTTTGACTAGTTCTTAATTCCCAATATTGGTTTGAAATTCCTTAAGAAAATGTGTATATACAGCTTAAAACGATCGACCCACTTTTCGTAAGACTAATGATATTTTAGGAAGTTAATTCCAGAACCACCATTAGCACTACCTAGAAAATGACTGATCTCATCTTTAATAATCATCAAGTTGTACAATTTGTGCAAATGGTATTGTATATTAACAGTAAATAGATTACCTTCATAAATAGATAGGAATTGTTCGTATAATCCGGGGATAATCATGAAACCATATAACTACTATTGGAATAATTACACACCTATTACATATGTATTATGTATAAGGTATTGTAATAACTATTATTAACTTGGTAGTTGTCATTGCTCTGATATGAGTCTTAAGTTTAATTTACAAAACCAAATTAATTTAAATTTTAATAATTAAGAATTTCAGTCATGAACGATACATCTAAAAAATTATTTAAGAAATTGTATTTTCTGAATAGCACTTTACAATTTTTATTTTAAATTTTTTTGCGATTACTATAACTTAGTCTCTACGATAAATTCTTTACCCTGTGGATGAATATAAATTTTTCAACGGTATACAATTGAGTTTTGCATATGATTGATAATTTCAGATAATATCAAATTGTGAGAGGTTAAAATTGACAAGCAATATGTTTTTTGTATCATTCTAATCGGATGATCCGTTCTCTCAAAAACTGCTTGACCAATTTTTGCACCCTTTGCGCTCCGAACCATCGAAACAGCAACAGCTGCATTTCGCACGAACTGACCTGTACGTCTTGCAGTCTGTATGAAGCGAATGTTTCTTGAATAATTCAAATCCAAAGTTCCATATGGATATCAATGGAAACAAAGTTTGTACTTATTATTAAGATCTCTATAAAATATCTGATAATTTGATGTGCATATGTCCAACGATAATTTTTGACTATCAAATAGCATTTTTTAAACTTTTTCTCCTAGATCTCCAAACCTGCCGGACCTGCTTTTCCAAAAATTCAGTCAATATTTAATACAAGTCAAATGTGCAAGTAAAATGTTTCAGTAAAATTCAAATCTGACGCTCCGTTCTCTCAAAAACCAAATTGCCATTTCTTGCACTTTCTGTCCCTTGTTTTCGAAACGGCAGGACCTGCATTTGCCAAAAACACGCACGAAATTTCATTAACAGGAATAGAGTGTTTTTTGAATCATTCTAATCGGTTGAGCAAAAAATTGTACCGAAGTAAAACTTTTTTGCCATAAAAGTCATACTTCAAATACGACATGATCGGTTTGTCATTGTAATTAGCATTTAGGACATGAACCTTAGAGAAATCAAGTAATTGCTGATTAATAAAGTCTATAATATTCGTTCACATAGTGGACAGCTGTAATATAACAATCTTGAATAATTCCATTAAGACTAGAAATAAATAAATTGCATAGAACTCCATTATGAAATATATCTGTATATAAATGATACACAGCTACACAAACTATTGTTGTGCTTGATATCTTGTTTAGAATAATAAATCTAAATATCAATTCATTCTACATTATTTATAATTATTTATAAAATACTTTATGTTCAGGATCAGTACAATGAAATTGTAAGCTTTGACATTTGAAGGAGAACAGTTGTTTCACTTGTCATGTAATTAAAATTAACATACAATCATTGAATGTTTGTTTTTTTGACTATTTCGCTGGCGTTACAGTCTCATTCTTTGGGCAGCTGTAGTATGTGTCTTGCCTGTAAAAATAATCTTTGAAAATATGTAGTAATCACGAATAATGCAAATTATTTCAATAAACTTACGTTACTTACACGGCACAGATTATTCAATTGTTTTATTATTTTTACTATATGCGGGGACATACTACGTATACGCATACAATCAAAGCAATCATACTCACGCGACACGACGACCAATCACAATCGACCCGTATAGAAATGATATCATCGAGAGCGAATGACGAATTATTAGCACTCGACTCGAGCTAAACGCTTTTCCGTTGCATTTTCATAGATTTACACCTTAAAGAAGTTTTACTTCAAAAATTTTTGAATACTATAACTTATTCTGAAAAATTTTTGGAAAACTTAAAATATTCACATTCAAGAATTGCTTGGTCATCAGTAAGTTCTAGATTTCAATTTTTTTTTAATTATGCAAGTGTAATTACATGTAATAAAACTATTTACAAACTAGAGAAATGTAACTTCTTGCCATTAACATTATAAATCTCTTACACGTTCCAAAATGTTTTCAAGAATGACTGCGCCAAAATAATTAAATTTAATTTTACCTACATAACGAGGCAACGTTCCTTTGATGTTTTAGATCTCGACATGTATGATACAACGTGTCTTATTTAATATTCATTAACAAAGATTCAAAAGATCATATATTAATGAATAACGTTAATTTTTATTACTTTGTTGACTATATTGTATAATATGAAACATATAATAATAATTTCAATATAAAACGTATTATACAATGTATAATATGGAATATGTTGGAGAATAATGAGCATAACAATTATTTCTGAATATAAATGTAAAGTACACTAATGAAAGACAAGACGATGGCAACATCTAATTATATTCTACTTTTGTAATTCAATGTATAATAAAATAATAAAATATAGAACGATATTATAGCCATAGATATTATATACAATTAACATTATATAGTTGATCCAACATATCTGAATTCAGTTTAAAGATAGGACATTTTATCAATAAAAATTGTATGAATTGCTTATTAATTTTTATTTTACATTTAAGACCTTAGATGGTCTGGGCATAATGCTTTACAATAAGCTGCCACTAGGTATTAGAGAAGTTGGAAATAGGAACTTTTATAAACTACTCAACACATTTTTTAAAGAGCAAGTGTTTTACTCTATTGATGAGTATTTGAGTTATAACTTTCAGTAAATTATTCTGTGAAAATTAGAATTAGATTTTAAGTGAACATTTGTTTTTTTTAATTATATTTCATTTTTATATTGTATGTATTATTATCTATTAATTTAAATTATATACCATATAATATCTATAATTGTACAATTGTGTTGTAAAAATATGTATAACTAATATACTAACTAATATATAACTAAGTCAATTAACTCTCGTTATTGTAATCGCAAAAAAAATCAAAAATGAAAATTTTTATTCATCTTTACGTTTCAAAGGTTTCAGAACATTTTGGCATACCTTAGAAAAAATGGATGTATGCATGTGTATGTGTGCGCGGATAAAAATTTTTGTCGACGATTTTGGGAACACGGTTCAACCGATTTGAATGATTAAAAAAAAATCGATTCCGATTGATAAGACGTGCTGATTGGTTTTTGTCAACCTGGTTAATAATAACTTTAGTCAAATATAAATCTATATTATGTAGTAAAACACGGATAGGCAGTACACATTCCAGATATTTTAATAATCGTTATACTTGTTTATGATGGGTAATCACAAAGTTATTAAAATAATGAGTTCAAAAAGTTACAAATGTGCATATAAAATCTCCATTAGTTGATAAGAGTGGGCAATGAAAATGTTCGTGAAGTTAAATCCGTTATTAATTACTTGGTTTTCTCTTTTGAGTAAAAACTTTTGAATATTATATTAATCCATTATTTCTTTGCATTTATAAAAAAAAACTTTATAATACTTTATCTTTTAAACCGGTATGAGTGATGGATTTTGCACAGTTACAACAATGTATTCAAAGTTTGAAAACATTAAAACTACCAGCACCTAAACGAAAACTTCTAAAGTAATAAGTAAGTAATATATATTAAAAAATCGAATGTTAGTAAATACGACTATTAATAATATAATTATAATAAAGTTCATTAGCATTTAATGCTAATTTTATTGTTACTCTTATAAAGAAACCTATACTTTGAATTATGATGTCAGTGATATTCTGAATTTTCATTACTTTTTTCTAGTTCTAATACACTTAAATGTTCATGATTTTGCAGATGCCGGTCTTTAAGAACTCCTTCCAATATTCTGGTAGTAAATTTGGCTGTTAGTGATTTTCTCATGATGTCGAAAATGCCTATCTTTATTTACAACAGTATTCTACAGGGACCTGCACTAGGAAGCATAGGTAAGATAAATGAAATTTTTATATGCATAACATAAGCAATATTGTTAATATCAAAATTTAACAATCACAGAAGGTTTTTGAGCAAACGTCGATGAAAGGTTTAATTTTGATAAATGTCAACTAGTTGGTATTGGTATTTTGCTTTGAGGCAAGTTACATGAGCTTCCCGAAATGTGTAAAGAATCGACTTAATCAATAAAAAATAAATTAATTTATGAGTGATTATAAGTATTCCGAGTGGATTTATTATACATCATTGTAAACGAACGAACACTTAACGTGTTTGGAGTATTTTCTAAAAGCAAATTTTTAAAAATCAATATTTTTTATAATTGAACTAGTTTTCGTAGGACTTTAACGGTTTACTATGTTCAAGACCAAGTACTCTATCGTTATACCAACTAAATCATCTAATTTTAAGGGGCACAACTAGTGTGAAATTTAGAAAAAAACAATTTTTGTTTTTTTTCATATTTCGGTAGATTACACCCTTAAAAATAACATATTCAAATTTCAAATTGATATCTCAAATAGTTTTTGAGTTACAGCCATTTAAAAAGTATACATATAGTATATACTATATACTATTCAGCAAATTCGGAAAATGCTGTTTTGAGAAAAACGCGTTTAAAGATAAAATGATCGTTGTACTATATACTATATAGTACAACGATCATTTTATGTTTAAACGCGTTTTCTCAAAACAGCATTTTCCGAATTTGTGTTGCAGTGATTACTCAAAAACTAATGATCCGATCACTATCAAATTTTTTTACATGTTCTATATATAGTTCTCCGTAAAGTGAACTATCGATTTTTTGATCGAATCAAAAATAGAATTTTGGCGGTCGAAAAACGACCAAAATTTTGGGTAAAATTCGACTTTTTTTAAAAAAACGCCGTCATTTTGTCAATTTTTGATTATTTTTTTTCATCTTAGTTCACTTTACAGACAATATTATCTAGTTTAACGAGAATTTTTTTTTTTGATTTCATCCACGTCAAGGGCCGGAATCACTGCAGCAGGTAAGGGCCTTTTTTTTGTTGCGCCGTTGGAGATCGACGATAACTTGAAAAATATTAAATTTTTTTCTTCAACAATTTTACTATGAATTCTTAAAACATGTATAAATATATTCCTAAAATTTTGAAATGATTGATAAAGTAGTTTTTGTAATATAAATTCCCAAAAATCACCTTTTTTAGGCGGTTACACTAGTTGTGCCCCTTAATTTTCACAAACGTCAAAAAAACTACTCATTTGGTCAAACTTTGATGAATTTTAAATATTAAACTACTTTTCGTAAGGCCGTAATATTTCAGTAAGTTCTATAAGACCATGATATATATCGCCAAAAAAAGTTCCATTAAAATCGACTTGAATCTCTTTTTCATCTCTTAATTACTAGAAAACGGCTCGGTAGATTTTTACCTAAAACTAATCAGTATCATTCCCAACTAATATCTTTCGAACAGTTTTTGATTTTTTTAAATCGATTCGGTAGTATGAGCTTAAATGTGGACGAAAGGTTTAACACTGTTTTGCAAATTACAAAGAAACAGCTCGGCAGATCGTCTCACAAATTGACAAACGATAGTCTTTATTGAAATACATCAAATGGCTTTTAAATTTCTGAAATCGGTTCAGGCGTTTTTGAGAAAACGTCAATCATAGGTCTAATCTTGAAAAAATTCCAAAAAAAAACGATATTAATTTTTGCAAACTTTGAAATTTTTTTAAAATTAAACGACTTGTGGTAGGGACGTTATATTTTAGTAGGGTAGGGCGGGGCTAGTTGAGCAAATTTTTACTTAAACGGATGTAGCTCCTCAACGAAAAGTCTCAATAAATTGCTATACGGCTTATGGATTTGTTGTTTATCGCTTAACAAAGGTGTTAATACTATTTTTTGGAATAAGTAAAACTTAAAAGCTACAGCTGTTTAAATGCAAAAAGTCAAGTATGCTCAATATACCCCATAGGTGGGGCAATGAGTACTAAGAAAGTATAATGAAATTATAGGTTCAATGTCGATTAGTGATGAAATAAAATAAGTTTTTAATAACCCGTTTATATTTATTGTCTTTATTGTCAGAGAAAACAAAACTTATAGTAATTTTCTTGAATAATTAACCAAAAGTAGAATCAACAAAACAATATCGTATCTTAGGAATTATTTTACCATTATATTCAGTATTTTTGTTTAAAATCATTATTTCTTTATATTATTACTCATAGACTTAGCTTAAATCTTAAAAATAATAATTAATTGCTGGAAGTTAATGGTAATTGAACAGTTTAGCAACTATGCTCAACTAACCCCAACTCGTAATTTCAAAATAAAAGTGAGTTTATAAAAAAATTGTGAGAATTATACCCAGAATCTCTGTGCATATTAAAGTACTATAATCATATGGAAGAATAAAATTTACCTGATTAAAAATAAATAATTTGACTGACCAGACGAAAACTCGTGTTGAATTACTTTTTTACTTTTTGGTCTCAAAATAAACCAAACGTCCGTGAGCCTCACTCATTTGTCCAGCGGCCACTAGCGATCGCGGATTGTTTTTTTTCTCCCAAACCTCTATCTTTCCGCCATATAATGCCTAAACGGACGGCGAAATAGTTTTCGAGATACTTCGATTGCTCAACTTGCCCCTATGCTCAACTAGCCCCGCCCTACCCTATGATCTACAAGACTATGATATCTACCGTCAAAAAAAAATCATAAAAATTGACGACTTTTTTTTTTAAACTTTATTACAAGAAAACGGCCCGGCCGATCTTTACCAAAAACTAATCAGCACGATTCCGGTATAATCTTTTAAACGGTTTTTGAGTTTTCAAAATCAATTCAGAATTGCAGGCTAAAACGTAGACGAAATTTTTTTCACTTTTCTGCGATTTACAAAGAAACGGCTGGGCCGATCGTCGCACAAAACTGATAAACGATAGTACTCATTGAGATACATCGAATGGCTTTTAAAATTTTAAAATCGGTCCAGCCGTTTTTCAGAAAACGTCGATTTACGGCAAAAAATCTGTTCACATACACATACACACACATACATACATACTTTTTCCAAATTTGGTCTCATTCGATTCGGAATGTCTTGAAACGTGGATATAACATACAATTAACGAATTGTTTTTTTTTATGAAAACATAAACTTCTCCTTCGAGAAATTAAAAATATTTTAATATTGTTTAAGATCCCTTTGAAAAACGCTTTTTACTACTTACGCATGTTACAATAATCCCCTTGCTGCCCTATATATATTTTTTAATTTCAAACTATTGTCAATGAATTTTCTATTTTCTATCATTACATATTAACATTGCGATTTTTTCAGGTAGCAGACAGGTGTTTTGGTATAATAATATAGGCAAAATGCTTTATAAAGAGTACATCGATTTGTTTCATGAACTTAAACTTTCAAAAAAAATTAAATTATAAATTTCGTTTTTATTGATTATTTGCACACATCCGTAAGTTCATGTAACTTGCCTTAAGGCAAAATATCAATACCAACTAGTTAAATTTTAAACGACTATTTTGTATATCATTGCATATCAACATTGCGTTTTTTTCAGATAGCAGGCAGGTATTTTGGTATAATAATATAGGCAAAATGCTTTACAAAGAGTACAACGATTTATTTCATGAACTTAAACTTTCAAAAAACATTGACTTATTTTATCCATATCTTACTTTCATTTTTCAGGTTGCAGACTATATGGATTCGTAGGCGGCCTCACCGGAACAGCCTCAATCTGCACCCTGTCCGCAATTGCCTACGATCGCCAAAGAATCATCGCAAATCCTCTACAACCTATAAGCAATGTGTCACGTTCCCACTCTCGAAGGGCTGTGATTTGTATTTGGCTTTACAGCCTAATTTTTGCTTCAATCCCACTGTCTGATTCCAAACTTGGATCATATGTTCCCGAAGGATACCTCACTAGCTGTAGTTTCGATTATCTGACTGATACCATGGATGCGAAGTTGTTTATTTTAGTATTTTTTGTAGCCGCATGGGTCATACCTTTTATAGTTATTATGGTTTCATATATTAAAATATGATTGTGGTAAAAACAGGCGAAGGAGTTCAATTTGTGTTAACCGTAGAATGGATAAGCCAGAGGTGCTGAAGTTAAAAATAGCCATAATCATAGTAGTGATAATCAGCGTCTGGTTCCTGGCTTGGACGCCTTATTCGATTGTGGCATTACTTGGTGTTTTTGGGTATGGACATCTTATCAGTCCTTTGGGGTCTATGATTCCTGCTTTTATTTTGCAAGACAGCGAGTTGTGTGGATCCTTTATTTATGCCATATTGCACCCTAGATACAGGAAGGAATTGAATAACTTTTGCTTAGGTAAAAAACAATTGCAAAGGAAACCTACACAAACCTCAGTGGCACCATATCTTTGTATAGGCGTAGGGATGGACGGGAATCTTTTATGAAACATTCAACTTTTGAAACAACGTTTACTAATCATAAGATATCGGATGAG
>NW_020539727.1:3319588-3354036 GCF_003426905.1 Ctenocephalides felis
GGGTAATCAGTATTAAATTATCATGGTTCTTGTTTCTTGGGCTTGATATCCTTAGGTAAATATTGTGCATTTCTAGAAAATCGTACAAAACTTTCAGGAAATATACTCACAGAACAAAACATCCCAAGTCATTGTTGGATCTCTCTTATACTTGATGAATGCTAAATCCTTGAAGTATATGTTGAAAGTTGATAAATTTGTCACATCCATTCCATCTCTGTAAAATTACTTAATATTAGTACCATAGAAAAAAATATGAGAAGTTAATTTATATAAAAAAATCTATTTGTTAAAAATAATGATGAGCATCATTGTCTTGTTGTGATTTGGATCGACTACTTTGCTGGTACCAATGGTACAATACCCAATGGTAGTAGTAATTTGATGTATTTTATATTAGAAGGCAACACAATAGTTTGTTTCATCAATACTGGTTTTAAATAGATTTTAAAAACATATTTTCTATAAAATAAAACTTGAGCTACGGCTTTTTTCTATTGGCAATCAATAAGGGCTCTAATTTCTTCCACAAGATATGAACTTTAAATAAATGCAGCAAAGTTAAGGAATTAAATACTGCTACATTTGTTCTATTTAATGTGATATAATACTAATTTCCAAAAAAAAAACATTAGAACAGATAGTATCGAATCAGGATTTTACGACATGATCCATTAATGATAAATAGCACCTATGAAGATCACGCATTTGCTCAAAAAAACTAGTAATGATAGTAAGACAGTGCAATAAATAAATTGAGCATATGTAATATCATAAAATACTTCTATTCTATGATGAGGTAAAAAATTAGCTTGGTCTTAGGAACTTTTATGACTAAGTTTATGACCTTCACCTTAAGACATGAACTTGACAGAATTGAAAATAATTATTATTGCCTCTCAATTAAGGTATCCGTATTATCTATTTATTTTGGTAAGGAACCCAATATTGCCACCACAATTGTACGTTACAGAAGTCGACTGGAATATGGAATCCTCTCATTCCTATAATTTTTTTCAACTCTGAGTGGAATATGTTCGCGCTGAACAACCCTGTCTGCAATCACAGGTTTTCTTGTCGTATATTTGACCATAAACATGTATTGGCCGAATTTGCAAACCTCCCAATCTCACCTGTAAATAATAATACCGACATATATAGGAAAATAAAAAATAGCTTGCGTGTTGAAAATGATCAATATCCCTTTGATTGGGTCAGCTGTGAATAAATAATAATTGATGGGGTTGGAATGGATGTGGTTCATGATTATTTAGTACTTTATAATGAGTTGTCTTCAATTAATAAAAGATTTGTTTGTAAATAAACATGCGATTTAATTTTGTTGCTATATTTTTGTCACGTTACCAATATAGAGGCAGTTGGCTGAAAATTCTTCAAGAATATCATTTGTTTTCTAAAGTATTTTTTTGATGAGCCCACTATTGGCAAACCCTAGTGAGTGAATGGCAAACCCTACTGAGTGAATTAAAAAACCTTGAACAAAAATTTATTAGTGTAGGAATAATAAATTTATCTCTTTAGTAGATATATTAAATAATCCGGGTCTGGGTCATCAGTGTTGGATTATCTTGGATCTTTCAAACTTTATATACTAAAGGCTCCAGTGTCATCAATTTTATGGACCCATTCTGCCACGAAACAGACCAATGTTATGGCAAGAGCAATGTTATGAAGAACTTTTCATGCTGAATATTGACAAAAGCCATGTGGTTGCTGTGCAGTCAGGCGTTTTTCTCAGGTTGTCAAATAGAAAACCTAGCCTAGAAAACGCACAAATGTCAATAAAACGATCTTAGATAACAGGGTCTATCTGACCCAGCTTCATAACATACAAGTGACGTTGCAGTTTATGTGTGGGCCTGAATGCACAGCAAATACGTGACATTTTGGCAGTATTCAGTATGATTCAGAAGCATAATATATGGATGTTGGAGCCTAACATGGCCTTGCCATTATTCTGGTTATTGAACTGGATTATGAAAATAATAAATTTGAAAGAAAATGTGCTCCCCAGAAATTAGTTCCTTGTAGCGATTGTTTTAAGTTGTTTAAATGTCTATAAAGGCCATTGAGAATTTCTTAAACCTGTTTGTACGGATCTACAAATTTTTATCCAAAATGAGATATTTATTATTTCTCTCAATCCACTTACGTTGATGCTCCTTGAGACATCCTGAATCTTTCAAATTGCAAATTCTTCTCCTGCCACCATCAGTGCTTCATCTTTTAATATCCGGCAAAATGATTAAATACGTCAATATAAATCATTAATCATGTTATATATCAAAACTATTGACATTTATTGACATATCTGGGTTTCTCACCTAGTTTTGGGTAATAAAATGGTATACAGTCACACAGACGGACAATAGCTTTTATGCGACATTCTGCGATGCAGTTGTCGAAGTTATATTTGTTGGAAAATCTGGATTCACGCTGGAAAATAAAAATAACTTTATGAAAACTTTTCACATATTGACACTTGGGAAAATCGTTATCATTTTGTCGCCATGAGTTTTGTGATGTTAGAAAATGTGACAAGTGGTTGATGGGCTTTGGCAGCAATAAATTGTGTCAAATTTTTATTGCAATGTTCAATATTAATGGATTTAAGGATACGACACTGAATTATTTTAGAGCTTATTACTTAATTTTGATTTGGATTCATCAACAAATTGATTCAAGATCTGTGAATGATATATTAACTAGTTGAAAGTGGCATTTTACCTTAAGGCAAGTTGCAAAAATTTTCCGATAGGTGTAATAATTGACTTAATCCATCGAAATTAGGATTAAGATATTTAAATAAAATTTTCAACTGTTTATTTTGAAAATCAAGTTTTCGCTTTTCATTAAATTTTAACAATGCGATTTTCAGTTAGATTTTCTCAAACACATTTAAATTATCTGTAATTATAATTAATTATAGTGCACATACACGTGTTTTTGCATGTCCTAAAATCGATCAGTATTATTCCCAACCAATATCTTTCGAACAGTTTTTGGTTTTTTAAAATCGATGCAGTATTGTAAGCTAGAACGTGGATGAAAAGTTTTACACCAATTTGTAAATCACAAAGAAACGGCTCGGCCGATCGTTGCACAAAAATGTGATACGATAGTCTTCATCGAGATACATCGAATAACTTTTGAATTTTTGAAATCGGTTCAGACGTTTTTGAGCAAACATCGATCAAAGTTCTAATTCTGACAAACACCAAGAAAAGTCACTATTTTGTTCAAATTTTGACGAATTTTAAAAATTGAACGACTTGTCGTGGGGCCGTAATATTTTTAGTATGATCTACAAGATCAAAATATCGTCAAAAAATCATAAGAATTGTCGAAAAAGTATTTTCCAACAGTTAATTATAATTAATTGTGCCAGCGAATCTTTACCAAAAAGAAATCAGGTCGATTCCCAAAAATCCGTTCACATACACAAACAAACACACACACTTTTTCCAAATTTGATCTAATTTGATTTAGAATGGCTTGAAACGTCGAGAAAACATAAAATTAGAAAATTGGATTTTTTTATGGATACATAAACTTCTTCTTCGGTAAGTTAATAAATCTAGCCGTTTATCAATATTCCATTTTAAATTTTGATTTTAAACTATATCTAAACCTGGAAAAGTGTTAGAGAATATGAGAGTTTCCAATTTAAAGATTGGAACAAATAAACGAGACTTCTAAGTGAATGCATCTAAAATGGGTAAACCAGTTATGAAATGTGGCCGATATTTCTGGAGCATTAGAGTATTTGCATTAGTGTTATATAGACAAATTGACATCCAATTTCTATGTATTGAAGCTATATTGTCTATTATTTTGCATCTGCATCCACCCTGGATGTACAGTAGTCCTTGGTACACATAATTGTATTTTCATCAGGACTTTTAGCAGAAGTTAATAATTTCAGTGCAGGAATTATTACATTCTAGATCCTCCCCCCACAAAGTAATGCCTAACGCCGGTTTCCGTGGGACACAGAGGCAAGAGCAAAGCGGAGAATTATTTCATCAGGTTTACAGCATAATAAGCGCAATCTGCTAGTTGAATGCAAGTTAAATTTCTTTTACCAGTCACCACATGCACTTAGTTTTTTTCCAAGATGCGGTTACCTCATTAGGATACCAGCATCGACGTTGATCCTGCGGCATGGAACTTACATCATCTGTGCTATCCATTGTTGTAATTGACAAAAATGCTGTAACATCTTGGTCTGGTTGCATGTAAGTGCTACTGGCAGATATGTCTGGATAAACGCGTTTGTCGTGGACCATTACCTGAAAATGAAAAACGAGATAATCAACATTTTTTTACATCTTCAATTTTTTTCTGAGTAATCTTCTGTTCTAAATTGCTTTTAGGAGAACATATGGTGTCTCTTTGATTTGGAACTGCTATGTTACAGAAGATGACCAATGATCTTAGATTCTAACTTTGCAAATGAGCTGGTGAAAGTCACCAGCTGGTCAAAGTTTTTTTTATTCTAAATTTATTTTATTCTAGCTCACTATTCGTTCCTTTCTATATTTCTACAATTTATTAGTTCTTCTATTCACCATAATAGCTGCATATGTCTTCACCGTGGATAAATAGTATCTAGGTTCGGCATCAGCAATCACTCTAAGTCCCATATTTGGTCCAGCTCCTACAATATTTTCATGCGAGTAATTTCTGAAAATATTTAATTTATATCAGGTAGTTGAATGATGATTTTGCCAGCAGAATAGGGAATATGCACAACATTTCAAGACTATTCAAAATTAAGCTTTAAATCAAGCTTTTGGTGTGATATTGCTCTAGAAATTTATAAACCTAAATAACATTCTACAAATTTTTAATTTGCATTTGTTTACAACTATGTGACTTTTGTCTGAAAAAAATTTCAGTAGTTTGCAACTCTACCTCGTCTACAGAGGATTTTATTTATTTCTCTAGATCTTTACAAGCCAAGCCGATAATATTTTAAAATGTAAATCTAAATAACATTCTATATATTTTTTATTTGAATATTTTTTCTTTAAGGAAGCTTGTGAAGAAACTATCTGACTTTTGTCTAAAACATTCAGTAAGGTGCAACTCTACCTCGTCTACAGAGGGTTTTAACGAAACATTTATTTTTACATGGTAATAAATTTCAGTAAATGAAACGTGCAATTTCTAAAATTTATTTTTTATATTGAATACATCATGAAGCAATTCAACTTAACATTTATAATCGAAGTGCTTTTTACTAAAGCATAAAGTATTGACTTTGCAGCACTGTTTTACTAGCAGTTTCAATTTTAGGTATAAAAATTAAATTTTTCACAATATAGATGATACATTTAAATCATACTACTGTGTATATAATTCGAAAAGTATCCTTGCAGGCAACAGCATAACTGGCAATTCAGTAGTAAAGTTGAAAATTGAAAAAGTTGGAGATAATTCGAAAATTGAAACATGTTATGCAGTGTCTAGATAAAGGTTTTCAATATATACATTATCTAGATAAATGCTGTCAATATATTGATTGCTTGCTGCAAATTTTACTATATTGATATGATCGAATTTTTAAAATTCAGTAAGAGTGCTCCAATGATCCACTTTAATTATCACCAGTATTTACATCAACAATATTTATCTATGAGAACCGCATTGAAGATGCCAGGCTGATGGAGGATACTATTCGAGAGGAATTGCCCTCAGAATTCTTTAGTTCGATAATTTCGTATAGTTATTATTAATATTTTATCATTGGATATCAATATTGGTCATAGCGGATTGTTTAATGAATATACTCTAACATCAGCAAATTTTTAGAAGTAACTATAGTTGTCTATCGCTAATCTAGTGATTGGACGCCCAGGTTCAATGGTGTCCTGTTTAGCTGTTACCTGACCGAGAGGTATTGTTTTTGCTTCAGGTTTTTCACTAATGATTCAGAAAATGAAGTCATATAATAAAAAATATTAAACAGTTATTTTGCAAACTTACGTCAATGCACATTTTGAATAGTCAATGATATAGTTTGCGCGACCTCTTCTTTCAAAACTAATATATTTTTATAAATGCAAAGGACAAATCGGTACCACTAATCGAGATATATATGGAATAAGTAGTTAGTATATTTTTATATAAGCATGCATATTCCCTATTTCTTCGAACACCAAGCTTTACGAGATCTCCTGTTTGATGTACAAGCTAGTGAAAAGCGCGTGGTAGTTGAAGGAGCAGCAATATCCTTCCACCGATTTGGCCACCCGGAAAAGCTCGTCGCAGGATCTTTCCACTCCTAACCAGAAGCAACGTTTTAGCATCTTCTCACAAGGTTGGGATAACTGAAATTAGGATTTGATCAGTAGTTCACCGAGAGGAATAATATAAATTCAAGACAATAATAACGTTTACAGGCGTACAGGGACATGCAAATACATTTTGAAAAATTGTTACGATTTGGATGGTCGAAACTTGTATTTCTGAATAACAATGACAGAAATTGGTATAGTTCCACTATTGCGAGTTATAACTTGTTTTTGATGACTATGTGCTTTCACGTACCGACAAATATGTAACCATTAACTTGATTGATTAAAAATCATTTACTTGAAATTCAAGACAACATTTATTTATGATGCAACTCTAATGCTCTGTCTCGTGATCAAAAAGTTCAATATCTATTGGAATACTGGAAGTAATAACATAATTTTATTGGGTTTATCACAATGCTGCTTATTTCTTCTGCAATCTTAGTTTCTTTTTTTTAAATAAATTTTATTAATAAGTAAAACTTCTTTAGGCGCGACTAGGGTGCAAATCTGTACAAATGCAACGGAAAAAGCGTTACGGCCGAGTCGATTGCTAATGATTCGTCATTCGCTCTCGATAATGACATTTATATACGGGTCGATTGTGATTGTCCGTCGTGCCTAGTGATTGGTTTGATTGTATAGTGAAAATAATAAAACAAATGAAAAATCTGACGCGTAAGATACGTAAGTTTTTTGAAGTACTTTATATTATTTGTGGTTACTATATATTTTTGAGGTTATTAGAATGAAAAATATTTTTATATGAAAGACAAATATTAGAGCTGCTCAAAGAATGAAATTGGTCACCAGCGAAAAAGTACAAAAAAATACAAGTAGTCAATGAATGTATGTTAATTTTAATTTCATGAAGTTTTTCAAACACAATTACATGAAAATGTGAAAACAATATTTATTTAGGAGTTGTTTAACATAATAATTCTCTGCATTTTTTTAGATATTAAAAATTATTAAAGAAGTACAGCTCTATTCTAACATGCCGAAGATATATTATTTTCAGAATTATATCTCAGACAGTGCAGGTACGGTTGTGCCAGGATACGGTATTGACAGCTAAATTATATTGATTTTGAGGTAGGATTCAAAGAAAAAAATATGCAGTTCAGTAACATGAGATGTAGACTCCATTATTTTTAAAGGGTCAAAAGCTCGATTTCTTTAAATATTTGTCTCCCCTGTACAGATATATTACTTTGTTATTTATACTTTTTTGTCTTTGTTTGACAGTATTTCAGTATTACTACGAAGACAAATGTTCATATTACTGTTTAATTTACTTTTCATCTAGTTAAAATCCTGGGAAATGATCCTGATCGAAAAAAAGAGTGCGCGTAAGAGACACACTCGATTGAAGTGAAACTTTCTGTTTCACTTCAATTGTAGGAGATAACAATTAAGTTAAAAAATACGTTAATCATATAAGAATTGAAAATATCGTTTATTGGTAATATGGTAACATTAGTAATACATACAATTATTAATGTCAACCGCTATACTACTTTTTTAAAATAATAAATTAATAGAGACAACTGAAGCTGAAATAAATTCATTCAGTAAATTGTTTAAATTTATTGAGAAATTCATCAATATTGGTGCCATATCTCGCAGTTGATTGACAACGCTATATTACGCTTTTAATTTTCATTAAATATAGATTTTGGCTACAAAACCCTAAATGACATCTGGCATTTCATAATTCACATAGTTGCCGTACAAGACGATGATACATACACGAGAGCGAGACAAGAGAACCAATCGCATTGACTCGGTTCGAATGACGACATCGTCAGCCAATGACGAATCAGTAAGCCGTAACGCACTTCCGTTGCATTTTATTTGACTGTTTCCCCTACTACATCAAACAATTACAAGAAGTATTGTTGTATATTTTAAAATATTTAACAATACTGGGAGCGAAAATTTTATCAGAATTTTATCAAAAATGTCTTACCTCTTCCATCAGCTTATCAGCATCATATCCCATTGCTTCAATCATATTGTAGATATTAATATCGTCTTCTTTTACTGAGTTATGATGAATCAATGTGGTCAGTTCTCCAAAGAATTTGTCAATAGCTGCCTGTTCCACTCCTTTTGCTAACCTATAATCATAAATAAAATAATTAAATGAACAGGAATTATTGGGTTGCTTTCCAAAAAGCAGACATATAGAACACTTTGATCTTTGAAAAATATTAAAAAATATTAAAAAATTATTGCAGTCCATTGACAGAGGATTATATTGCCATTTTTACTTCTTGTTTAAAATCAAACCATATGGAAGCACTGATTGGACATGACATTAATCCGCAAAGTTAATCGATCGTCAAAGTACAAAACGTTGAAGTATTAAATGAAAATATTTGCTTGAATATCATATTACATATATGCATTAATCGGTATGAATACAAGTAATATTTATCAAGCAGTCAATTAAAAATAAAAAGTTGTTTGGCAGTTGACAATTAATGATAAAAAGTGCTCCAAATATATACAGTTGACACAGACTAATTGGACGTTTAATAAAGTTTATAATTATCATTGCAGTATGTACAATAATTAAGTAAAAGTGTTTCCAGTAGAAGTCACCAAGATATTTAATCATCAGAAAAGGAATAAAATTTATACCAGAAAAGGCTTTCCAATTAGTTTGTGAAAGTTTTCCAGGAGAATCCACCAACCTAGCAAAATGTTTTAGACTTTATCCTAAATTATTTTGGTCAAAATCAGATATTTCATTGTTAATACTGTTTTATCTACTATTAACCAGTTAACTGTAAGGCTTCCTTCGAACTTTAAAATGTTATTACAAAAGTGGGCTGGCCATATTGAGCTTTGGCAAAAAAATTTAATCTGGCAGAAATTTAAATAGCAACTGGTTACTCTTTTATAGGCTTAAAGAATATACTTGTCGATGCACAAAATTCTGCCTCTTCTTCATGACGAGTATATTCTTCAATCACCACCAAATGGTTACTGTTTTCTAAGTCTGACGAATATACTTGTCAATACACAAAATTCTGCCACTTCATGACGAGTGTATTCGTTAATCACCACCAAATGGTCACTGTTTTCTAAGCCTGGCCAATATACTCGTCAATACACAAAACTTTGCCACTTCATGACAAGTATATTTGTCAATAACCTCCAAATGGTCACCATTTCCAAGCCTGACCAATATACTCGCCAATACACAAAATTCTGTTACTTCATGACGAGTATATTTGTCAATCACCATCAAATGGTCACTGTTTTCTAAGCCTGACCATTATATTCGTCAATACACGAAATTCTGCCACTTTTTGATGACGAGTATATTCGTCAATCACCACCAAATGGTCACTGTTTTCTAAGCCTGACGAATATACTACCCAATACGCAAAATTATTCCACTTTATGACGAGAATATTCGTCAATCAACACCAAATAGTCACTGTTTTCTAATCCTGACGAATATATTGGTCAATACACAAAATTTTGCCACTTCATGGCTAGTATATTCGTCGATCACCACCAAATGGTAACTGTTTTCTAAGTCTGACGAATATACTCGTCAATACACAACATTTTGGTACTTTTTCATGACGAGTATATTCGTCAATCAAGAATAACTGGTTCAAAAACTAAAAAAAAAAAACAAGATAAAAGTTGGTATAAACTTTAAGTTGATCATCAATATTTGGGATTGAGAGTTTTTAGTTCAATCACTATTAACTGATTAAATAATCAAAAAGTCAAGGAAAAAGTTGATATAAATTTTAAGTTGATCATTATCAGTTTTTAGTTCGATCACTATTAACTGATTAAATAACTGAAAAATCAAGGTAAAAGTTGGTATAAATCTTAAGTTGATCATCATCTTTGGGATTGAGAGTCTAGATTATTTATTCATGACACTTGCAATTGTAGAGTTATTATAAAAGAAAATGCCATTATAAGTTGTTTTAGATGTAGAAAAGTATACTCCTGACAAGACAACTTGTATAAAGAAGTACATATAAAATATTTCAACATTTTTTTCATAATTGGATTTTTATTTATTTTTTTTCTTAATGGGAAGGTCTAACAGATCTAATTGATAAGCTTTAGGAAGGATTTTGCTTCACCAAGTATTAAGGAATTAATTATTGGATTATTGATTAATTTAAGTTCTTGATAACTTTACTAAAATCTTTAAGATATAAATATACATTAGGAAGCATTTTGCCTCACCAAGTATTAAGGAATCAATCATTCGAACGTTGTGCTGATATGGATTAATTTATTTTTTATATCTTTACTAAAATCTATAAAATATTTTAAGGTATAAATATACTTACAATCTCTCAGTTAATTTCAAGGTATGTGGCTGATAAACTTTATTGATGTTGCAAAAAGTCACTGCAGGAAATGGTATGTTACGTGTAGGATAATTCATTGACTCAATCTGCAAAAGAATTGATTTGAAATTAATTTCTTTCATTGATAAGAGGTAATGTCGAAATAATTATTGATGAATAAAATCTCTCAAAGTTGCATTTTTAATTTTGAGCGATTTTTGCTAAATAATGTACTTTTTATCATGTTAGGAATCAAGCATGGTTAAATTAATAAAAGCAGAAAGGTTTAATCATATATTTTGAAGGAAATGGAAACAAACAGTAGGATGATATTTATTCCATTTGCATTACATTTATGACTCATATTTCATTATGAGGTTATTTATCTGAGTAAACACTTTTTGCTGTTTGATTTTTTTTCTGTCTAGAGTAACTGGCATATGATTTGATGATAGGCAATAAATAATTTTCCTGAAAACAAATGTCGATTTTTCAGTTTGGGCAGAATTAAAAAAAGCAAAATATGACAAATTTTCGATTTCAATAAAAAAAAAGCTTTTCTTCATTGATGGGCATCTAAGTACTTACTATCCACTAACAAAAGTTATTTTACATTTGGACTACGTCAGGAAACCTAAAAATTCAATTGAAACCATCTTAGTTGGAAACCGCACATATTTAGATGCCGACCACATATTTATAAGTAATTTTCCTAAAAATTGGTTATTTTTCTAAAAATTGGTTATTTCAGCAATTACAACTTGTTGGCTTTGAATATTTGGAATTTTTATTTATTACCATTTCTTCTGGCTATTGTCAAAATACAGTCCTTGAATTTTTAGCATGAAACGAATTTTATTAACTTCCCGTAGGGTAAGTTACAGTAATCGCAAAAAAAATCGAAAATGAAAATTCTTATTTATTTTTACGTTTTAAAGTGTTATGGCAAAGCCATGTTACGCTCCAACTTCCATACATTGTGCTACTGAATCTTACTGAATACTGTCAAAATGTCATGTATTTGCTGTGCATTCAGGCGTTTTACACATAAACTGCAACGTCACTCGTATGTTATGAAGCTGAGTTAGAAAGACCGTGAGAAAAACGCCTGAGTGCACAGCGACTACATGGTTTTTGTCAATATTTAGTATGGAAAGTTTTTTATAACATAGCCTTGCCATAACATTGGTCTGTTGTGCGGGAGAATTGGTTCATAGATTTTTAGGAAGGCAGTATTATCGGTTTTGGAGCTCCTATTCAGTTAAAAGTAACAAAAGCCATTTGGCGGATCATAGGACATATGTTCAGCAAATTATCAGATACTTTATACGTATATGTTGTTGTACATTATATAGCTAATATTGGAGTCCTTGGACATATTCCTTATTGCGATTATGTTAGTAAAGACACTTCTTAATCAATAGTTCTTTTTATTTAAACAGGAATGTATGATAAAAAATCATACCAGGTGAAGTTTTCTGAATCCTAATGATGGGTCTGTCTTAAGGATATGTAATCATATATAAATTATGTTCATTTCTAATATATTTACCGTCACAACTGTAGGCGTTCCTTTAAATCTACTCCAAGTAAGAGTGCTCATGTACAAGAACATTCCAATAGACAAGGAGCATAGGATGAGCCAAAGGAAGGCCTCCTTGTAAGTCTTGTAACTGAAGACTTCTCCCAATGGTCGTTTTTTACCATTTCCATCTAAAACAATATGTTTCAGACCGTGCATTGTGCAATTTTCTACGAATTCTTTAGCTGCCTGTAAATTGAAAAAATAATTTAGATAAATTTATAATCTATAAGTCTAATGGTTTTTTAGGAAAATCATTTTTAAATAGCAGTGGTTAACATGCGTCACGTTTTACAGTGCTTATCTTTAATTTTTGTTTTTTATCATTTTAGCGCATCTTTGAAAAATGAATGTACTATGTATGTAATATATAATAGTATTCATTACTATTATGTATTCACAATTTTCATACTCGAAATGAAATTCTGATTTATAATGTGATATCGGGTCCAGCCAATTCAGAGTTATGTTCTAAAATCCTATTTATTTCAAAGGAAGAATAGCTTATTCTAGGTATTTGATAAAGAGCATAAAAAATGCATGAAGTTTCTGATATGACCAAATTGGATTTTTATAAATAACAAAGGGACTAAATATAACATTTTTTTCAATAAATTAATAAATAATTAAAATACTATTTTTATGTATCCTAATACAAAAAAAGAATAAGGTTCACACGCGATTGAAGTAAAACTTTTTTACGTTCAGGATCAGTAAAATGAAATTGTAAGCCTTGACATTTGAACGAGAACAGTTGTTTCACTTGTTATGTAATTAAAATTAACATACATTCATTGACAGTTTGTTTTTTTGACTATATCGCTAGCGCTATAGTGTAATTCTTTGAGCTGTAATGTGTGTCTTGTTCATAAAAATAATTTCTAAAAATATATATAAGGTTGTCAAATATCTCCCTTCCGCCTTTTTGTATTATAAACCAAGAGCAAAAAAGTGGAAGGGAGATATTTGACAACCTAATAGTAACCACGAATAATACAAGTTATATCAATAAACTTACGTTTTGTACACGGCACAGATTTTTCATTTGTTTTATTATTTTCACTATAATTATTTACTGGAGACGTGTATGTGACCTACGTATACAATCAAAGACGACACGATGACCAATCACAATCGACCCATATAGAAATGATCCCATCGAGTGCCAATGACCAATCATTGGCACTCGACTACGAGCGTAACGCTTTTCCGTTGCATTTTCACAGATTTACACCCTATTCGCGCCTAAAGAAGTTTTACTTCATAAATGTATTGTAGTTGTTATTGTTGCATTTCTATTATTATATCAAAAACTGTTGTAAAAGAACAGTTTACTTGAAGGTATGAAATTTAATGAAGATTTTCGAATTATAAATGGAAAATTTATTAAATAATGTATATGAATATCAGCTTTTATATTTAATTTAATTAAATCTACAATACATAATATGCAACCAAACGTACCTCAACAAAAATATATCAATTTTAAAAAAAAAATACAATAGCTATTGTATATTCTTTCAGAATTCGTTAGTGAGAAACTTCACTTAATTTGTAGTTAGTGTCATATATCAGGGAATTGCTCATATAAAGCATTTTTTTTCAAAGGTAATACTATAATTTGACATACCTAGAGTTAATGTGAATTCAACAGACGTCAGAAAAATACTTAACAAAAAATAGAACAGGTGTTTCTACGGTTCACAGGTGTCCCATTGATTTTACCAAAAAAAAAATTATAGTCTTATATGAAACAAAGGTTTCATCTAAGTCACAGTACTTGAACCAAATTATTCAACAGAAATATTAAGACAGATTTAATATAAATTAATTAAGTTTTAATTATAAATAATTAAATAATAATGTTGACTTTAGGTTTTAGTGAAAAGTAACTATTAAATTCACTCACCTGTATAATGCAAACTATGCTCTCAAATCGGTAATTGGGAACTGCAATATTAAGAAATTATTTTTAAAATATTCATATTTTGTTATATTAATTAAAAAAAAAAATTCCTTACCTTCTTTAACATCTTGACTTCTGTTCGATTGTCCAAGAGGAGACACCACATGATTATTAACTGTCATATTCAGTATTACCAAAATATTAGATCTTCGTCCAAAAATATTAGATTTTTGGATAAAAACAGTTCTTTGATCATACTAGCAAACTTAAGTCAATGGCACCTTTTACACTTTAGAATAAATCTGGTAAAAATATTGAAAATATTACTAAAATTTTTATTAAAATCAGAAATATTAATATTTAACTAAATTTTAGTAAGTTTTATAATTGTAACTGTATTTTTTGAAATGTTAGTATTTTTCGACACTTCATATCATTTGGAACCGAATTACTAATATGATTTGAAAGCTTTACGCACTCAAGTTTTTCCTAGTTGATTATCCTGAATAATTAAATCAGGGTCGACTTTGGCAAATAATAGATATGTCACAAAAGTTTTTCTTGCTGTTCTTACAATTAATAAAATATAAATTCATTTACTTAATAACGAAATATTTTGCATGGATACAAGTGAAACTTAATAGGTCAATCAGTATATTGGTTTTCAAAAATGTACAAGCAAGATGCATTTTTTTTCGTTACAAAGCAAGATGTATAAAACGATTTTTGTTTTACTAAAAATAATGCAATCAATATTTTGTTTGAGGGCCACTGTTGTTACATTCAATTGCTATTGAATATTGATGAATGTAATATATTTTTATTACATATGAAAATATATTTTGACTAATTTTTAATCTACACTTTCACTCTCAGATATTGTAATTTTCCAGTAAATTAAAAAAGCCCTCACTTAGAATTAAAAAAAATTAATAATGAGTTTTATTTAAATAAATTATATATTTTTCAATTCTAAGTATTTTTTTTAATTTACTGGAAAATTACATTACCTGAAGTGTAGATTAAAAAATTGTCTTAAAGTATATTCATATTCAATAAACATTCTTAACTCTCATTATTCAAATTTTAAATTTTATATTATTTTTTAAAAAATATAGCAAATAGTTCATGATCTAATAACAAAATCTAAAAGTATTTTCAGGAAAATAATTAATGCAATGCAATTTCTTCAAACTCAAATTACAATTATCTATCAGTACATCCGAAAGCAATGTTACAATTTTCATATAACTTTATTTTGAGTATATTGTTAACAAGTAACTAAACTAGTAGCACATGGCATCGTGCCTTAAGGAAAATTGCTGGAACTTGCAGTACCGAAAATTAAAATCTTTAAAAAAACCTTTAAAATTTGTTGAAAACTTGAGTTTTGATAATTTTGAAATTAATGAAAAAATTTGGCTTTTTTTGAAAAAGGAAAAATGATTTTACATTGAATTTTTCTGAAAGTTTTTAACTTATTTTCAAAGCAATCGTACTAAGTGTTGGCTTTAAAGAAAGAAATATCGAAGCGCGTAAGCGCCGCATCGCCGTCTAAACATTGGTATGGAACCTATAGAAATGTAAACAAAATTCATACTTATTATTAAAATCTCTATAAAATATCTGATAATTTGATGTGCATATGTCTAATGATCATTTTTTGACCGACAAATGGCATCGTTTTTATTTACTCTTTTCACTCGATCTCTGAAACAGCTAGACCTGCCTTCGCAAAATTTTGAACCGTACTTTATTTTGTGAAACAAATAAAATAATCCAATAGAACAGTATAAAAGTAGAATAAAATTAAATTGTTACTTTTATTAGATTATTTATTTATTCTTGCAAATGATTTAATTTATTTATATTTAAATACCATATTAAAGCTGACGATGTGAACTTTTAACAAGAGAGTTATAATAATTTATGCGTAAATTTGTAAAATTAAAAAAGTTTTGCTTTTCTATCAGGACAATACGCTTCTGTTAATTACTTGCAGTAAATTAGGATAATTAACTCACAATTCACGAAATTGAGTAAATCAATCCAAGTTTCTAGGACAGAAGCCTAGCAAACTGTTATGTAATGTAATTATTTTTAGCCGAAATATATTGTAAATCATATTAAATCTAAAAAACCATACAATGTTTTAGTTATATCAATATTTATCTGAGTGACGTCGGGTTATTTTGTATTTTATTTTATTATTATTATTTTTTTTAATTTCAATTTATGATTATATATTTAAAGGAAACATTTCTAAACTTTTTCTAAACTTGTAATACAGAGATTAAAATAAAAACATTTTCATAATAAATTGAAAGCCTTTCAAACTTCATTTATTGGCAAAACAGAAGAGTATATTGAATATGCAAGAAATAAATTGGTTATTGCGACAATTTTTTTGCTGGACAGTGTCATAAAGTGTCAACTATTTTTATGTGTACTTTATGAGCAATTGACACTTTAAAACGACATTTTAAACAACACTTATGTAAGTGTTTCCATTTATTCGTCTGCCCCATATGATGTACATCGTATATTTTATTAGAGCCGTTAAAACTACAGCGGGTTCATTGGATTAATTGCCACATACAGTTCCTGTATTTTATTGTCACCGTGGTGAGAGCAATGAGAAACTGAAACTGGAAAAATATTTTATGAAGCTTTTGAGCAAATATTTTTAATGCATTTGATTGTTTAAACTATCCCTTAGGCGAAGTTAAAAGAAATTCATTATTTTTGGAATTGTTGGATAGTTGGGAGGTTTTCAAGCATCTATTCTTGTCCATGGCACTGCCAGAAAAACTGTCTGAACAGTTTTTCAAAAACTGTTCGAAAAATATTGGTTGGGTATCCGGTTTTTGCAAAGGATCGGCCGGGCTTTTTTCTTCGTAATCAAATGTTGAATAAAAAAAATTGGACGATTTTGATGATTTTTTTATGATGAAAGAAGCCATCGTCGTACTGAACATACTAAAATGTTCCTAGGACAAGCGTTTTATTTTTTTTTTTTAATTTATCAAAGTTTGAAAAAATATGATGAGTCACAGTTTGTGTCACAAATGTAGCTTTTGTTATGTGATGAGTCAAAATTTGAATCTCGTCGAAGTGTTTAATAAATTAGTTTTAGTGAAATGAAAAACTTTATTTTCAAAACAAACAGTTAAATATTTTATTCATAAAGCTAAATTTTAATTCTGTTTGATTAATTTAATTATTATACATATCGGGAATTACATGAAACTTGCATAAGAAACAATGCCACTTATACCTAGTTGTATTTGTTTTTCACCAAACGGCATTTATAATTTGACATGTACATCTACATAATAAATTCATAGGAAAGTATTTTCAACTATAATACATATCTTTTTATTTATATAATGGCAATGAAACATATTTATTTTGTATTATTCTCTTACCTATTGAATTTCTAAGGCAATAAATATACAACATAGAAAACCTTGTATAATGCAAACTAAAAGTCTCAAATTCAATTACTTAAAGCTTTAAGAAAGTATTTGACATAGAAGACTCAAATTCAATTACTTAGAATTCCATGAAAGGTATACATTTTTATATCTTTGTTATACTAACGCATAAACCGAAAAAAGAAGTGAATATAAAACTAAACTCAAATTTATGTCGTGGAAAAAAATACTGTATTAAATAGCTTATTAGCCTAATACTGCAGCATTATACCAAAACTTTACAATTTTGAATAAATACAGTAAAATTCTGCCAAAACGATTTTCTAGAGGTCTGACCAAAAAGCGTCTTATGCGAGAAAGTATGTATAGTGAGAGTATTACATTTAATACATTCCAAAGTGCAGACACCAGCATAAAGTAGCATATTATGCAAAAAAACGCAGCAGGATCGATTTAACGGGGTTCTTCTGTATTTATAATTTATCATTCTTTACTACTTGCAATTGTTTAACAAATCATATGCAGATAAATAGGTGTACTGACATAATAAGATAATAATTTTTACTATTTACTATTCACAAATTAATCATTTCAAATTATAAAGTGTTTTAAAAATAAATGCAAGTATCTCTGTTTTATTGATGGATCCTTTTGTCTGTTTGTAGAAGTAGTCAGAATAGAAGTTAAAAGCCAATTACTTTTGACAGTTTTCAATTTTCTTGTTTCTTGGCCTCGAATAGACTTACCCTGTAGTCCTTCCAAAATTCTACTATACCATTTTGTCCAAAACATCTAATTTCTGCAATAAATTGCTCGAATTCACTAGTGTCAACACTGTGACAATGACGCTCAACATCTGACACTATTGTGTTCTTCATATTATACAGTCGCTTTAAATGTCACTGTGTCATTTCGTCCTAAGGGGGCATTCATAAATCACGTGAGGTATTTAGGGGGAGGGGGAGGGTTTGACAAAAATAATAACAATAGAAATATCATGTGGGGGAGGGAGGGGGTTATAGTAAGATATCACGGTATTTATTTTTTGCCTAATTTCTCTGAAAAAAATCGAAACATTTTGGTGAAGGAATGGGGTAATTTTGACTTAATTTTTTTGAATTCAACAAGTATCACCGAGGGGGAGGGGGGGTCAAAAAATCGTACAAAATCCATCACGTGATTAATGAACGCTCCTTTATGTGATATTATCCATTTATCTCCTAAATATTACATTAATATTATTAAAAATCGATTTCCACAGCGTTATGTAACATCACTTCCTTGATGGCAAATGTGTTAATTTTTCTATTCCCTGACCCCATTCGGATACAACGCAAGTATTTTTTACAAAGGTTGGCAACCTCTGGCCTGCGCAGATAATTATTGTCCGTGTCGTGTTGCTCTTGATATGAATTTAAATATAAATACTTTTGTTTGGAATGAAGTCATATCAATTAGCAGAGATTATTACGAATATGAGCGCAGTACAGAGAGAATCGCCGGGAGGTTCGTTGACCGAGATACATTGACCCTTTCCTTTCCTTTACATCTACTTTTGTGTGAGTTATTGCACAAAATTTCGATGTTCTTTGGAATGAAATTTTGTACTTGGGTAATGAACTGTTGTCTAAAATAAGTACAATGAATTGGTAAGTAAAAAACACTCTAATTTTCTGTATTTTTTCATGTTTATAATTCTCTTTGTGGTTTTTCGATTGATTTTGAAAACAAAATCTAAATTTCGAAAAAATCGAAAAATATCAAAATTTAAAAAAAAAAACAGTTTCTTACAAAAATTCGAGAATATTTCGAAATTTTCAAAAATTTCTAAATTCTCAAAAAAAAAAAAACGATTTTTTTTAAAGATTCCAAAAAATTTTGAACTGTTTATAGAGTACGCTCGTCGCCTAATTTAAAAAGTACTTACAAGTCTATGGCATGTATTTATAATTAATAATGCGCCCACTTGTTTTTTTTTATTAGGCGATGAAACGTCTTCTATATCAGTGTTAATTCTACTACAATAGGTACTTAGCCAATCTCATTCTAAAATCATATGCAAAGATATTGTGCTCTAGTAAAAATGTTAATAATCGCTCTTGATGAATCAAAATCAGTATATATTTTCTGCGAGATCTAATTTAGATCTACAGTAATTTTGTGCAGACATTAATGTATTTTTCTCAAAATAGATAGGATTATCCAGGCTTCAGATCTAAAGAACTTCTTAGTAATGACTGACTCTTAAGATTTCTAAGAATGGTGCACAGATTTGCATTAATTTGGTCGATATTATCTGTAAAAGTTTTAGAAAATAAAATTGTTATTGTAACTTACAAAGGAGAGCAGGAAGTATGAGTATATTTGTGTTACTTTTTCATTTTTCTCCTTTCCGAAGGAGAAGTTACTTTTGACACAAAATTCGTAAATTTCATGCTTTTTGACGTTTTTGGACGAAAAGACTGCACTAATTTCAAAAATTTTAGCCTATCGAAGTTAGGACTCTTGTTGAGTTTGGACTCACAATTTCTTTAAAATTAGCACATATTGTCAATATCATACAGGCCGTTTCATCGTCGTTAAAAAATAAGAATTTTAATGAAACTTTTCATATTGAAAGAGTTCATGGTCATAAAATACTATAGGTCTACAAAAAGTGATCAAAATATAGAGCTATGGACAGCCTTCTCAAAAAATACAACCGTGTATATATTAGGCCAAAGTTCATTTTTCGTTCAATAATATGCAATATTTGAACTAAAAATTGAATAATTTGCAATAGTTTTTCTCAGCAAACGAGTATACTTGTTAATCAGTCATAAATTAATATACAGGGTACCCCAGAACTTAAAGTGAAGCAAGAGGGTGATAATATTGGCCTTAACTGTCTTGAAAAAAATTGTCTCATTGTTGTTTTGAAATTAAGTACTTTTAAGTGCAACCTAGAGTCAGTCATACCATTTTGCGGTTATTGTGGTTACTTTTTATTAATTTTGTTCATTTAAACTGTGGACCGTGACCGTCAAAAACCACTAGGACCACTGTCGAAAATAATAACACAATTGCTACTTTGTAACAATTTACTAATTATAAGATCTTTTGTTGAACTCTATGAAATTAATTTTTTTGTCGATTTTGAGGGGCTTACATTCTGAAATGGTTTTAGGTTTTTAGTTTTTTTCTCGAAATTCTCCAATAATAAAATTATGAAGTATTTTACCATTTTGCAATCCTGATTAAAAGCGCCAACTTTTCATGAAACTTGCCAACACAATTTTTTTAAGGACGGCCTCTCAAAGTCGACCAATTTGAAAAATTTCCAATTCATAGTTGAACAAAGTCCTAATTCTTGAAACAATTGTGTCATTATTTTATACCTAGAAATGTTACTTACGATTACGGTTCCAAAGTTTAAATGAACAAAGTTAATACAAAGTAACTACAATAACCGAAAAATGGTCATAATTTCACCAAAGCTCTAGCTAGATTGTACTTAAAAGCTCAGAATTTTCAAACAACGCGAGAATTTGTTTTCTAAATTTGGTCGGGACAGTTAAGGTAAACTCTATCATCATGTTTTGGCTTGACGTTAAGTTCTGGGGCAGCCTCATAGACCTTATATTACATGGACAGCTAGTCGAGCACAAAATAAGTGCTCAAACATAAAAGGGTATGTGACGTCACAAGTCTGAGCGAACATTTTTTTTTTTAACTCAGTTTTATTTAGCAATCAGAAATACATAAAGATTCCTATGAGCTAAAGTGACAATATTTATGAGTGATGTCTAAGAAGAACTTCAATGAGAACTTCTCAGTTTTACAATTAATATAATATTATTATACAAGCGAACATTGCCGACGACAATCGCGAACTCTCCCGATTGATTAAATGTCATATGTCATATTTTTTTTAATAATATGGATGGAAATTATGTGGACTGATCATTTTTTGCAGAAATGATATTAATAATATTTATCACAATAGTTAATTTAATTCAAATATTATCTGTGATGGTTTTATTTCAATAATGTAATAGCAATTGCGATGGCTGACAACTTTGTAAAAAATAATATTTTTAATATTTTCCCTGTGAACTAAATGTACATAAAATCGAATCCACCTATTAAATCCGTTTATATATTATAAGGCCTATGTTAGGCACGTAACATATGGCATATGACTATTGATCAATCGGGAGAGTCCGCGATTGTCGGCAATGTTCGCTCAGGCTTGTGACGTCACATACTCATAACAATGGAAAACATATGAGGCCTAGCAGTTCATGTAGTATAATGTCTATGGAGAGCCTGTATAGATTTTTTATTGGTTAAGTAGATTACTTACACAAGTCGGGAAGTTCATGCAACTTGTCTTAATGCAAAATGCCACTTACACCTAACTAATTTAAAAAATTTCATGATCATGATTATTATTTTTGTCCTGCGCGAGTTCCAGCAAACATGTTTACTAATTAATGTTTCAAATGTTCATTCAAAGCGGATGTCAAATTTCCGTTGTTTAATTGCGTTCGAATCAATGTTTATAATTAGAATTCACAAAAATAGTAAAAAGCGTTTTTTGTTTTCGCAACAGCGGCTAACGGGGTCGTTAAACGTTTTAAACGCTTTAAACGCCAACCAACGAACGAACGATTCGTAAAATCTACAATAACTTTCGTTTATCTAATTAGCTGATGACTTTTTATTTTTAAATGGAATTAATTCGAAGGCGGAAGAAGGTAATATAATTTGTAGACAAGAATTAAAGCGGATTAGAATTTTGTATTAACTATTCTTAATACTTTTATTAATGCAGGGCCATTTAAAGTGGATGCATTTGTTTCTGACATACTGAATATTCAAGATATAGAATAATACCAAAAACTAGTGATGCATAGTATGAGAAGTTCCAGTAATTTGCCTTAAGGCACGATGCCATGCACAACTAGTTAACTTCTTTTATTGGATTTGAGCTGGATCTGCTTTCCCAATTATTCAATCAATTCCTTATCCCATCAACACAAGTGAAATGTTTTTTACGTTTATTCCGGTTCAAGAAGATCTTGGAGATCTTTTCTTCAGTTATAATTACTTTTTGAAATTGGGATGTCCGATGCTTCCACTTTAAATGGCCTCTGTTGCAAAAAAAAACATTTGTTTTCATTGCTGGCTTTTGGAAGGAGAAGTTTATGTTTTCGCCAAAAAATCATATTTTATAATTTGTTTTTTCAACGAGAGAGAAAGTATATGTGAGCCGATTTTTGATCTTTCGTCGGCAATTTCTCAAGAACGGGTGGACCAATTTTTTTTTAATTTAAAAGGTAAGGACCAGCGTTTATCAGTTTCTTCGTAATTAGCAGAATAGTATAATTTACTATTTTCGGTTTTAAAAATTCAAATTTCTCGAAAGATATTGTTTTAGAATCACGTTGATTAGTTTTTGGTAAAGATAGGCGAGGTCGTTTTTTTGTAAATAAATGTTGATTTTTTTTATTGACGATTTTGATGAAACTCTGCATCGCGATAGATTTCATAGTCTGAAATAACATACTTAAATATTGTATCTTTATGATAAGCGGTTGATTAATAAAAATTCATCAAAGTTTATAATTTTGTCGCTGGCTTGAGCGATTCTAATCATAATCTACGCCGAAGCATATGTACGTTTGGTACTTTGCTGGTAGCTACTGATTACAGTTGACGTCTACGCTTTAATAAACTACATTTTTAAAACAAGAAATGAATGAAATTAATTGTGGCAAACAAATTAAATTAATTTCTACAATTACAGATTTATAACTATGTTTTAAATATAACTTGTAGTCAAGAATTATCGTTTTCTCTTTTTAATAGTTTTAATACTATATATTTATAAACAACTACTATTTCTCCAATATTCCAATCTTCATATAAATGAATATTCATTTTAACGCACATTCTTCAATCGTTTCTAAGTCTACTATAAGCAATTTGAATAAAAAAAATATTTTAAGATCTATATATATAATTATAAATAAAACTATTTTTTAATTTCGCAAGTTAAGTTAATGTAATCGTCCAAAAATCGAAATTGAAAACTTTCTGTACATTTTGGCATACCTTAGAAAAAATTGAGGTATGTGTGTGTATGTAAGTATGTATGGATAGATACAAATTTTCGTACACGTTTTCGGGCGCACGGATCAACCGATTCGAATGGTTCAAAAACATTCGGAGATATGGAGCGAAGAGTGCAGAAAATAGAGCTAGAGATTGAAAGGAGCATCCGGTCTAATTCAATTCAATTAAGTAAAACTAGGCGTAAGTGGCGTTTTGTCGTAGGGCGAGATGCTTGAACTTACCTGCCTGTGTAAAAAATTGATTTTGAATTAAAATTTAGTATTTTTTCAAATAAAATTTTTGAGAAAACTTCGACAAAAGGTGAAATTGTATCTCGCATACGCTCACTCATATTTTTTTATGTTTGGGTGTCAAACCATTCAGAATGACTTGAAACAAACATAAGGGTAAAAATAAAATTATGAAATAAAATTACTCACTAATTAATATTTTTAGATTTTAAAAATAGTTATAATTATACCTCAGTGTATAAATAGATGAAAATAATACTAATACAAATAATTTTTCAAATTCCAAAAAAAGGAAATATCACTAAGTAAACTTTATTTTGGTTTTAACTTTGCGTATTGTTATTCATAATTACCAAATGTTTTTGGTATTATGAAAACAGATGGTAATTGCAGCTTGAGAAATAAAAAAAAATAATTTGCGTGATATAAGAATATCAATTTGGTATAAATTAAATATTCACTATTGCAATCATTTAATTAAGCAAAATTATGATGGATAAAAATTTCTAAATTTTTGCAATGGGTTAAAATATTGCAGAATTTTTAAAAAGGTGATTAACTACACATTTTTAACATTTTAATAATTTGTTAATTTGAGATTTAAAAATATTTATCTAATACCTTTCATTGTTTTACATTCATCGCCGTTCACTTATAACTATACAAGAATGTATATAAACAATTCGCATGTATTTGCATTAAATCTTACATAAGAGTATTATCGATTATAGAAAATCGTGCCTGCATAATTTACGTTCTGCAATAATTCGCAGAATTAGCTAAATTTTATTATGGAATAGTTGCATACTTGTAACGTAATTGCGACTTCTTTCCGTAATCGGCACGTTTCTATTTTGCATTATTACATTATCATTATAATTATTACATTGATAGTAATAATTTCGTAGAAAATGTACTTTTGTGCAAACAATAATTTAATTGGGAAATGTCGTCGATTTCTATTTTCTGCACTCTTTGCTCCGTATCTCCGAAACGGCTGGACCTGCCTTTGCCACAATCTAATCCTCTCCCTATCAATATGAATCGAATGTTTTTTTAACCATTCAAATCGGTTGATCCGTGCGCCCGAAAACGAGGACGAAAAAATGCGGACAAAACAACACAAACATCCATTTTTTCTGAGGTCTGACACCCCTGAAACGTGAAGATTTGCAAAAATTTTTAATTTCGATTTTTAGCCCATTACTATAACTTACCCTAAGGAAAGTTCAAAAATAATATGTATTAAAATTTAAAAACAAATAATTTTCTAAACCAAAATCATTTTTTATATTTCAAGATATTTCTTTTCCATGTTTTATAAAAAAAATTAAGATTTGTAAATTTTAGACATTATAAATTATAGATAGTGCAATTTGTTATTCGCAAAAGAATTTCACAGAAAGTTTCCTTAGTGTAAAACTGCTTCAACCTGATTTCGTAATACTATGAAATCTTTTAAACAATATTGATGTTCCGATATTTGGCAAATTATTTTTAATAAACTTATGATTTAATTGATATATTTATTATCAAATATATTTAATTCATATCATATAATAACTAATATAATGACAAGAAATGACTTATTGTTCGTGTCACCATTGTCTTATCGTCTTTGGAGACATTGTTGATCTTGATGAAATAATGTCACAAACAATAGCACATATGCATTGTTATAATAACAATATTATTTTATATTGTTAACACGTTTATTTTGCTATTTGTTCGTAATTGTATGGTAAACGCATTACAGGTGGCCTTGGCCTTGTGACCACATAGAGACAAAATTATTAAAGACATATTTTCTGAGATTTTGTTTTTTTCAATTTTTCAAGATGCAATTACAATCTGTTTTATAATACGAAAAACATTTAGTAATTATGAAGAACAATATGCAAAGTTTAAATACTTTTTCTGAGATTGCCTGCAAAATTTCAGTTCATCAATTTAGTGTATTAAAGACATTTTGATAAAGCTCAAGAAATATGCTGATAACTATAGCTACTATTATAAAGATTGGGAATGATGCTGATTAGTTTTAGGTGAAAATCTACCGAGCCGTTTTCTTGTAATTAACTGTTGAAAAGAAATTTAAGCCAATTATCGTGGAACTTTTTTTGGCGATATATAACATGGTCTTATAGAACCTACTGGAATATTACGGCCTTACGACAAGTAGTTTAATTTCAGAAATTCATCAAAGTTTGAGAAAATAAGTAATTTTTTTGGGGTTTGTTAAATTTAAAATTAGACGATTTACTTGATATAACTTAAGAGTACTTGGTCTTAATGAACATACTGAAAAATATCGGGGGAAGTTCATGCAAGGTAGCTTCAAGGCAAATAGCAATACCAATACCAAATAGTTAAATTTTTACTTCTGACATTTTTACTTTATCCCATTTCATTATGAACTACTATGATCCTTCTTCATTAATTCTATAATAAATATTAATTATAAATAATTTTGTAAAAATATTTTGAGTGAATTAAATTAAATCATATTTAAAATAACCAATCAAAATTAGATATTCACTACAATATGTTTTTATATTACTTGAGACGTCTGCTGAGGTGTTCAAAAATATTTATAATCATGACTTAAGTTGCTTCTTTCCTTATATGGAAATCGGTATATATTAGTAAAATGAAGATGTCTGTTTATTTATTATGATTAACATATTTCTGTATTTATTGCGTCTCGCGTTTTTATCTTAAGAATTTTGTACCTTCAGGGTCATTCTTTTGTACCTTCAATAATTGATAGATATTAATAGATAGCATAATAATTAGTCTGTAGATATTAGGATAAATTTAATTCGTAATAAATAATAAGATATAATAATAGTAATACGATTTATTAGTTTTTCTTACCACAAATTTCTGTAAGGTCCAGTAGTCTCTTTTATGGGCCCATCAGGAAGGCTATTAGAAAAAATGGACGTATGAGAAGACGTAATAACTAGTATGTGGCAAAGGCAGGTCCAGTCTATTCAAAGATACTGTGCAAAAAGTGCAAAAAAATGGCAATTCAGTTTTCAGGAGAACAATGCGTCCGATTTGAATGATTCCTAAACATTTTACTTTTGAAACATTGACAGAATGAAAAATTGATTATATTGAACAGTACTGTAATGAGGGCTATTTCCTTATCTGAGGACAGTAGGGCAATTTAGGGTGTTATACCATTTACTAATTACATATTACTTTTATTGACAAAATGAAAAATTGATTTGAATTTTGGGGAGGCTGGTCCAACGGTTTTGGAGTTACAAAAAAAAAATTGACAGTCAAAAATGATCATTAGACATATGCACATCAAATTATCAGAAAACGATTTTAATAATAAGTACTAATTAATTGCAGATTATTATAGTCCAAGAGTGGACGAATTCAATTTTTTCATTAACTATTTAGGTACGAATCAGAATCTAGTGTAAACTTCCATTTAATATGAATTTTGAATCAAATCTTGCCTGTTCTATTTCCAAGTGTTTATATTCCAATATGTATTCATTTCCATATAAATTGTACACTTTGTATGTACCTAGGAACCTATATGTTTTTTATGGAGGACATAATAAACCCGGCGCCTAGTGGATCAATAATGCTCCCCAATATCACCTCTTTGAGCTGATGGAGGGTACGTTGATGGAAATTTTCCTAATCTTCAATGTAAAAGGGTTTAAGAATTTTTATCAAATTACATTAACAATATTTATAAATATAAACAATAAATATACATGTCCATTATTCTAAATCACTTTTCATGGGCCTACAATTAACTTTATCACTAGAAGATTTTATTACGAACGTTTTAGAAATAACTAAAACATGGAATTATAACCAGCTGTAAGTGGAATTCTGTCTTAAGGCAATTAAGGCATCGTGCCTTAAGGCAAATTGCTGGAACTTCCCGTACCAAAAATTATTATTTTTTTAAAAACGATTAACATTTTTGAAAAAAATTTACTTCGAAAAAATAAGATTTTTGACAAACAATTAGACAAAAAATTACCTTTTTTTGAAAAAAAAATTTTTTTTTAATTTTTTTTTTTTTTGAAAAAAAAATGTTTTCTTTATTTTGACATATTTGGAAAGATCTAAACTTTTTTTCAAAGCAATCGTACTGCTTTAACTGCATAAAGACGAAATATCAAACCGCGTAAGCGCCGCGTCGACGTCTAACGCGTAAACATTGGTACGGAACCCATAGGAATGTAAACCAAAATTATACTTATTGTAAAAATCTCTATAAAATATCTGATAATTTGATGTGCATATGTCTAATGATCATTTTTGACCGCCAAATGGCATTTTTTTTTTACTTTTTTTATTAGATCTCCGAAACCGCTAGACCTGCCTTTATGAAAATTTGATCGGTTCTTCACCTTGTCAATACAAGTAAAATGTTTTTTGAATTATTAAAATTGGACGCTCCGCTCTCTTAAAAACTGAGTTACCGTTTTCGGCACTTTTTGCCCCGTATCTTCGGAACGGCTAGACCTGACTTTGCCAAAAACTAATCAGCACGTCTCCTTATCAATACGAATCGAATGTTTTTTGAATTTTTCAAATCGGTTGATCGGTGTTCCCGAAATCGTCGACAAAAATTTGTATCCGCACATACATACACACACGCACACACACACACACACACACACATACATCCATTTTTTCTAAGGTATGCCAAAATATTCAGAAACCTTTGAAACGTCGAGAAATGCAAAAATTTCATTTTCGATTTTTTTGCGATTACTATAACTTGCCCTACGGGAAGTTAAAAGTTGTTAGGAAACTTATCGATTTTAGTATTTGTTATCGTAATAGATACTTTGAAGAATGATAGATTATATAGATTTATTTTCATAGATAGAAATATAGAAATTTGAATACTAACTAATTATGAAGCTATTTTTGGGTAATGAATCTAATTATTACATTAAGAAAGCTTTTTACTGTCAACTCTCTTACACTTCTGTTATTGAATTTTTAAATTTCTGAATGTGCTTTCGAAAATTTACGGAATTGTCATTAAAAAAAAAACTCTTCAAGAAATTTGCACCTTCTCGTCTCAAAAGATCAGAATCTAGTTATATTTTATTCTATAGATTTTATTTTGGTTCATACTTTTTATTATTTTGCAACAGTTTAAAAAATCCTTACGTATATATTTTTTTTTGCAAAAAATCTTCAATTTCCACGAGCTTTCGTATTAATTTTTGTTACGGCTGTTGAATTTCTAATGAACACCTTCTGCACTCAAGCCAACTTTATTTGATAAATCTGAGGGAAAGAACTTGTTCATTTTAAAATGTATGTAGGGTAAAATTTTAGTGAGTCATATATCTTTCTTAGTGTCCAGAGAGAATTTAATTAATATTTTATTAGGTTATTTTATTATATGGTAATAAAATTTTATGCAGACGAGAAATTAATTGAGAAAGACTATTGCAGCACTAACAAGGGAAACCTCTGTATTTTTTCTGGGATTTTGATGAAACTTTGCACATTGGTAGATTTGATAGTGAAAACAAACCCCTTAAAATTTAAAGTCCTATGAAAAATGGTTAATTATAAAAATTAATTAAAGACGACGGACCCTCAGGTTTTACGCTCGAGATCAAATCCCGTTAGGGTATAAATCTTTTTTATTTTTTAAAAATTATTTTTAAAGTTATACCTAAAATTTTTTTTTTAATTTTCAAAAATTTTTCCATGCTATTTTCATATGAAGTTGCGCACTATCTAAAAGTTAATATTAGAAGCTAAAACTTTCAGAGAATTGTTTTTTATCATTTGGAACCATTTGAGCACTTGGGAGCAAGGAAATTCGAAAATGTCCGTATTATGGACCACCCTAATATATATATATATATATATATAATATTTATATATATATAGATATCTATATATATTTTATATATAGAGTATATCATATATATATCTAATATATATATATATATATTTATATATATATATATATATATATATATAATTTTTTATAGATGAATGCAAAATTTTCTCCGATTCAATCTTCCGATACATAAATTATTGCATTAGAATAACCGGTATGTGATTGTTCGCGCAATTTATTTTACAATGAAACGAATTGAGCATTATTTCATATCTAAAAATATAGAAGGTCAAATGCATAATTAATCAGATCATTTCTTAATCATGGATCAAATGGTATAAACTGACCTTAGTTTAGTCGAAGAAGGAAGTGACATCACAATAAATAATATTCGCTCAAAGGTTCAAATCAAGAGGATTGTTTTAATTTGTACGCAATTCGTAACCATGTATAAAATGCTATAATCTATTGGCAAACGAAGATATTTCAATACTTATATAAATTATTCAAGGTCGTGAAGATTGATTTGTCCAATTCAATTGTGATTGTAAAATCTTGGGACCTTCGACTGACTTAACTGATCTCTGGTAAAAGTTCTTCCCAACCTTTACCAAATCACTTATGTATGTATCTACTAAGTTTGTTAAATTGATATAAAAGGAAATTGAAACATGTTATGCAGCATGGATATTATATAAAGAAAAAGTAATATAGAGTAAAATCGATTCGCACTCGAAATCGATATTAAAAATTTGTATTGATATTTGCAATATTAAGAAATTCTTGAAGAGAATAATCAGTTTTTAATGCAATAGGCTATATTTTACTAATTTTAAATATTCAACGATCAACACATGTAACTTGTTGGATAAACTGGTAAGATATAATAAAATTTCTTTGTTTTTCACTAAACTTACAATTGGAAACTACAAACGCTTGAATACATTTCTACAATACATTTAATGTGATAACTTTAAAATGAATGTAAAATTATATGAATCATTAATAATATAATTATAGTTACTAATAGCACATACTATCGCTATAATAAAAGTAAAACATGTTTCTTATAATTTTACTTTCATTTTTTTTATTTTGCCACTATATTAAAGCTATACATAAGATTTATTTTTGAACATACAAGAGACTGCGCATTTTGTAATCGATTTTATTTCTGTACTAGAAACGAAAATACTCTATTTATATTTTTTAGTTCCATATACGTTTCATGTTTGTAATGCTCAATTTTCGATCCATATTTTATCTAAGTATGCTTTTTCATGTCGTTGCTTGTACCATGTAAACCCAAGTTGAAAATTTTACTTTTTATATATACGATTTTTAAATTTCGGAAAAAAGAATGTCTTCCACATGTGCACCACTTTTTTTTAATTATATGCTAATTCTGGGTAAAAATTTTTTTTTTCATTTTACTATTGAATTCTTGGATAAAAAATCGGAGTCTGAATCTAGAAAAATGGAAGGCGACAAAGTTTAGATTTTTCATGCTATATGCAGTCCTAAAAACTTATCTGCCCAGAAAGCTATATAAAATTTTCTTAACTTTCATGCTGCTATGAGAATTGTATGTTCAGAAACTCCAATAAAAAATTATGGGATCAGGCATTGGTAATGATCGAAAAATTTTGTTCGCGATTGGTAAAACTATAAGGAGAATGCATGCTTGTATGTAATACTCATGGTATTTTTCACATGATAAATTATGCGGTAAGGGAAGAAATCAGTGTTGACCAGTGCAGCTGTTTTCCATTGAAAGATATTGGGACAGTTACTAAAATTCATACGAGGACCAGCAAAGCCTTTGCAACAAGTATCTGCAGACTACTCGAACAATTTCATGATAAATCAAATGTAGATCCAAATGATATTGAAATACATAAAAAAATCCAAGATTGGTTTTGTTAAAATAAATGGATATAAAATGTATTCAATTAATAAAGATTGCCATGTTTTGGCACGCTCCTGGTGCGTGCACATTGAGGCACTTTATACACCTGTACTTTAGGTCACAGGTGTACGATGTGTGACCAAAGTTCAAACATTTGTGGCACTGCAGCGCTCTATTCTGCGGCCTATAGGCCTCCCAGGAGAAGATATGTCCCCCAATATTTGTAATTCGTTTTAGCTCCGACATATTCTGGTCTTTATCGAGGAGAACAAGTATATAGGTAATTTGTGTTGACCACCATCTGAGGTTTTCCTCTTTATCTGCACTACTTGCCTGGCTTTAATCCCTTTTGACAGGAGATCTTCATGAACCTCCGCCTCTGTAATTGATGGATGTAGACCGGTTATGGTTATTTTCTTCGGCATTTCCTCTTTGATTGTGTAGGTATAAAATTGATAATTGCAGTCCCTTAACATGTCTTTGATTTTTTCGTGTTCTATAGCGGTGTCAGTGAAAATTTTGTGTAGGTTATTATGGAGGTATTGATATTTAAAATTAATTTTAGATGTTTCTCTTAGATATTTAATTGCTTTTAAATCTATTTGACCTTTTATGATAATCGGTGGGATTTTTGCCTCTTTCGTGGTGGTGTTCTTGGGTGTCACGGTTTGGACGCCTGAGGTAGTTGGTTCCGACCTAGTAATGGTTTTCTCAGGCTCCTTGTTCTTTTTCGCCCTCTTTCGGCGTGTTACTTTCCTGTAGTCCTCACTCTCCCTATCAGTATCCATATCTGTACGGTCCGTGAGCGCATCATATTTATTTTTTAGTGCAGTACTTGTCTGCACGTCCATCTTCTGATTTATGTTCGACATCTTGAATTTTTTCCCAGGCCCCTGCCCGGAATTATTCTGTTTCCTGAAGAGTTTTGCGCACTGATTTTAAAATTTATTAAAAATGATATAAAAAGACTTCACAATTTTGAAAAAGAAAAAGCACTTGGCTAATGGGTGCTTACTTCCTCCCCATTAGCAACCCCAATCCGGGGTTTGGGAAGAAAAGTATGCAAAAGGCACGTTCACCTTTAAAATTTTGACAGATATAATAATATATATCCAACTTGTAAGTATTAAGCCCGGTGCCTTTAAAAAGGCAAGATTTAGAATCAATTCCGGACTTAATACTTATTTCACAAAAACACTGACACTTCACTTAGATTAGATCAGCTGTGTATCAGACCCATGTATCTTTTTTATCAATGTACTTCCGAATTTGTAGATTTTGCAAATGTCTATACTTTATAGCATATATTTAATGCAATAATTATTTAGACCTAATATAAGCTTAGGCTCGTAGCAACGAAGTCATTAGTATTAGTTAGCAAATTAAATGCAATAAAATTTGAACTTTGTCATGAATGTCAAATATAGAATAGAAAACAATAGCAATAATAATAGTTGAAGCTCTTTTATTGCAACTCGGGATTTTTCAATATATGGGTGAAAATTGTGGAATTAGCAAAACAAACCAATTTATATGAGATAATATATAACTGTAGATGTCAAAGAAATAGTCCAGAAGCAGTAGGTCTTTCGAGCGATTTCAAAGAAAGCAAAATGATTTCAAGGAAGAACAATTGTGCAAACTATAACTAAAATTATGGACCAATTTGGTAAAAATTCTTCCAATTTGGTAAAAAACTGAAAGTAAAATCAACATTTTCAAAATGTGCGCAGAAGGTAAATGCAAATTTCATGGAACTTCTGGGATTATTACGTAATACAAGTTACATTAAATTTATTTTTAACAAATTTGATATCAAAATTTCATGATCTATCCAAGATTATCACAAGATACTATAATTGATTTATTTTTATTGAATTGCAATACAATTTGTATAATAATAGAGTATTAGAAATGAATTTAATTAATTACTTCTTACAGATTTCGATATAAAATACTATTTAAAAGTAGTTTATTAAAATACAACTTGAAAATACATTTCTTGTATAAAACATTAATATTTGTTTATTATAAATGTAATTTTTATATGTTTTTAATCTTCTTTGTGGCTTCTATTTGAAATATTCTTGAAATTTGTAATCTCAACCTATAAATACTTTAAAATCTGGATAAATTTTGGAAAAAATGTTAGCATCAGCAAAACAAACAAATGTAGATGAAAGAAATTTGAAGGATGTCAAAGAAATAGTTCAAGAAACAGTAGCTAGTCTTTTTAATGATTTCAAAGAAGAGCGAAAGAACTTTGAGTGGAGCTTGTAAATAGATATGTTACTATTGATGATTGAGATTATAGACCAATTGGTTGAATGATCCAGGTTTTGACAGAAGTCCAAAGTAGGGTGCGGTGTTACAGATGCTTTATTCATTAAAGCACTTCAGAAACAACACAAAGATACTGCAGAACATATAGAATAGACTGAATGATCTGCCTGAATTAAAATTTTATTAATTTTTGTTAGCACTGTCATGATTGATCCGTTTTACTCTTTACTATACTTATATATATCATTTTAGCAAAAATGTAGTTAAATCTTTATTTTGGGTTCTGAAAATATTTTCTCATAGAAGAAGAGCAATTCATAATAACCAGTCTAATCAGTGTCTGTTAACGCGTTCGGAAGTTACGGAAGATAGACATCTCGAGTTTTATGGACCCTATAATCACCCCGGTTGCTCGATCTTAAAAGCCCTTCTCTCTAGCTGTTATTGCATACTTCAAG
>NW_020539727.1:3355036-3389645 GCF_003426905.1 Ctenocephalides felis
ATATAAAAATTTTCATTTTCGATTTTTTGCGATTACTTACCCTATGGAAAGTTAATTATAAAATAAATCAATTTATCATCTCCAGAACATTAACAATCGTCATTTCATTTCGAATCAAATTCAAAAAAAAAAAAAAGTTGCCAAATTTACACAAAATTGAAAAAGTGCTCCTGCATAGTCACAGTCTAAACGCATTTGCAAAATAATTCCTGTGCGACATTTCACTTTACTGTGCTCAGATTGGCGGCATTTTCACATTTTTCAATAATTTTCACAAAATTGGAAAATTGCTCTAGTACACAAACAGTCTCTAACGCACTTGCGTAAGATTTGTACCACGTGGCGCTTAGACTGTGCTTAGCCTGGGTGATTTTTTGAATTTTTAGTCCAAAATTACAAAAAAAAATTTTTGAAAAAAAAATTAAAACAAATTTTTTTTTTTCCAAAATCAATTATTTTGTTGATGAAACAAGCAGAAAGTTCTTTGAATTATTTTAATCGGACGCTTAGTTCTCTCAAAAACTGCCATTTTTTTTAACTTTAGCTCTGTATCTCCGAAACCTCTGGGCCTACCTTTGCCAAAAACTAATCAGCACATCTCCCTATTAATAGGAATCGAATGTTTTTTTAAACCATTCAAATCGGTTGTTCCGTTCTCTCAAAAACTCGCTTTCAATTTTTTGCACTCTTTGCTCCATATCTCCGTAACGGTGGACCTGCCTTTGCCAAAAAAACTAATCAGCACATCTCCCTATCAATAGGAATCGAATGTTTTTTAAACCATTCAAATCGGTTGATCCGTGCCGCACGAAAACGTGGACGAAAAAAAGCGGACATACAAAACACACAACACACACACCACACACACACACACATCCATTTTTTCTGAAGTACCAAAATGTTCAAAAACCTTCAAAACGTCGAGAAATGTAAAAATTTTTGATTTCGATTTTTGGACGATTACTATAACTTACCCTACGGGAAGTTAATAAACTATTGATTAAATTATTGGAAAAGCAGGTTTGACAGTTTTAGAGATCGAGTAAAAAAAGTAAAGAAAATGCTATTTTGCGGTCAAAAATGATCATTGGACATATTCATATCATATTCATATCAAATTATCAGATTTTTTTTAGAGATTTTGATAACATGTAAAAATTTTGTTTACATTTCTTTGTGTTCCATACCAATGTTTATGTGTTAGACTATTACGCAGCGCTTACGCGCTTCGATATTTCTTTTCTAAAACACCCACGAGCACGATTGCTTTGAAAAAAATTCAAAATATAATTTTTTCTTCCAATTTTTTCAAAAATTGCATTTTTTTAATTTTCGGTAGGAAAAGTTCCAGCAATTTGCTTTAAGGCACGATGCCATGCACCACTAGTTTAAACTTTTTATATGCATTTAGTGTACAATTTATACAATATTTCTATCAAAAACAAATTTCTTGTCAATGAATCGAGAAACGATCGGATGAATGTAATTATAAACAAAGAAAAAGTATTAGTAAAAGTAAGTACTCGCGTATTGCAAATTTGTTCTATATGAACTAGTAAATAATATATTATTTAATAAATAGAAGTGAAATTGATATTTATCATAATATAGTATAGTGAAGTAGAGAAACGCAATCAGAGAAGCCAGACTTGAAAATAAGTCTTACTTATATTAAATGCAAAAAAAAATAAACTAATGATGCATGGCATCTTGAGTTGAGACAATCTGGGACTTCGTAAACCGTAATTTAATTTTTTTTAAAACTTAAACATTTTTTGAAAATTTTGAAATTTTTTGAGATTTTTTTCTTCTTACTTGCAATTTTATTTTAATTTAAAAGAAATGACAATTCTATGTCACAAGGACTCGAACCGAGTATCCCTGGCGTGTGAGTAGGGTATGATACTAACTAAGTTACAATTCTTATTTAATTATTTTACTCTGGCTATTAAAATTCAGTTACAAACACAAAAGTCACAATCCAATTCTACGGAATCTTTTCCGCAATCTTATCTCAGGTATCTCCTACGCATAATTTTAATTTTATTTGCGAGAGAAACAACGCACTAAAATTTTGCTAAAGATTTTACAAGATAGCATAGTGGAGCGAGTACAAATCTAATTGTTACATTGAAATAAAAGATTTTAACATTTGATATAAGCGAATAAACTGAACTTCGTGTCTGTAGGATATAGGGCATGACTTAATACATTAACCATTTTCAAGATTGTTCGCTGATGCGATCATGAAACGTGGAATATTGAAGCAAGTGGAATTAAAGCAGTCAGGTGCCAGGTTATAGTTTATTGCGGTGATAGATTGATATATTATTATTTTTTTGGTAAATTTAAAAACAGAAAAATAAATTTAAAAATCATACAAAAACATTATAAACAGATCGGGGAATCTGAGTAAAATGCTACTCTGCAATTGGCAACATACAAAACTAAGAGACAAAAATTAGAAATAATTTTTAACTTCCTTATAGTGATCGCAAAAAAATCGAAGATAATTTTTTTCATTGATCTTTACGTTTCAGAGGTTTCTGAACATTTTAAAACCTTAAAAAAAATTGATGTATATGTGTGTGGGTGCATTTGTATGAGTATGTGTATGTGTGTGTGTGCGGATACAATTTTTCGTCCACCTTTTCGAGCGCACGGATCAACCGATTTGAATGGTTTAAAAAACATTCGATTCCTATTGATAGGGAGATATGCTGATAAGTTTTTGGCAAAGGCAGGCCCAGCCGTTTGGGAGATACAGAGCAAAAGTGCAGAAAATAAAAATCGAGTTTTTGAGAGAACGGAGCATCCGTTGAATGATCCAAAAAACATTCATTTCGTAATAATGAGGAAAATTGGTAATTAGTTTTTGGCAGAGGCAGGTCCAGCTATTTAGGAGATATGGAGCTGAATGTGCAAAAAAAGAACTGAGCATTTGAATGATTCAAAAAACTTTTTACTTGTGTTGACACAACAATCGCTTTTGGGAGATTTTTTTTATTTCAAAATTTCAATTTTTTTCCAATATTTTTTTTTTGTATACCGAAAATCATTCGGATTTTAATTTTAATCCTAGCTGAACTTCTAAAGCTCACTTATATACTTCAAATAAATAATTTGAAATTTAATTCAGTTTACTATTCTTATAAAATTCTTAAATAACGTCTTGAATATAAATCTATATTCTTATGAAAATTTGATATTCCTCGAATGTTTCGTTACGGTACGGAAAGTTCCAGCAACTTGCCTCAAGGCACGATGCCATACACCACCAGTTATTACTATTATCATTATCAAAGACGAGCGGTTTTTATTTTACGGACTAAATACACCATTTAATCTATTTATTATATTTGTATTAAAAAATTATCATTCTTCATGTATTACATTAGATTTCTCCATATAACGAAGCCAAAAGGAAAGTCATGCTATGTATGAAGGACTAAGGCTTAATCCTGATCATAATATAAAAAAATCACAATATAAAAAAATTCAAATTTTTCAAAAAGGTCAATTTTTTTCAAAAATTTCAAAATTCTCAAAAAAAAATTTTTCAGTTTTGAAGAAATTTCAAAGTTTTATTAAAAAATTTAGTTTTCAGTACGGGAAGTTTCAGCAATTTGCCTTGACTGGTACGATTCCATTCACCAATATTTCAGTAGTTCACTTTGCAACCCTTGTTGAATGTTTTTATTTGTGTTTTCACAGCCCTGTCCCTGTATCAACTCCTGTATTTCAGGTTAATAGTCTTTCATGATGATCATATCTGCATACTTCCACATTAGAGCATATTTAATCCTGCCTTACATCCTGCAGGAAGCGTCGTTTATCATATCGATACAATCTAATGTTTTTTTTGCTTCATAACTGGATCAACCTTAAAATATCCGCTTCTTCACTCTCATATGATACTGTTAATCAGTTTTATCTCTACCAGAGATTTTCAGCAAAATACTTAAAAAAATCTGCAAATAGATTTCTTAGACTTGCAAGAATAAAACTGTTTACTTCATATCTTGTTGCAGTCCTCCTATATTAGGATTTTTGGTTCCAAAAATGTTGGATTAAGCATTTTGACTAATGTGTACAAGTGTCTTCATAGACGACATCTAGAATCTAGTGTGACATTTTTATTGATGATTGGAAAATCTTGAACTATTTCTCAACAAATACTTGGACGGTTAGTTGACTCGTTTAGCAGTGCCAATCCTGGTGCCAATCATAAAGGTTAACTCTACTATTTTACATAAGAATTTTTTACTGAGCTGTTGACCTGGCATATTATATGAATCGTTTACCCATTGCAATGCTTGCAATATATGTTTTTGGGGCATATTGATGGTCATTGCAAGTGTCAGCCAAACTTGCGAATCAATGATAAGTGTAAGATTATTTTGGTCAGAATTATATAATTTACAAGTTTTACGAGCGTCTTTAGAACTGGCAACAAGTTGCTTTTACAACTAACGACGTATCCTAGAGCAACTCGATGTACTCTGAAGTCGATATTGATTGGAAAATGTAGTCCTGATTTTCATTTCCTTGTTCCTACAGCCTGACTTCATATGTTATGCAATAGCTTTAACCCTGATTTTATTTTTATTTGCAGACAGAAACGTAAAATTTTCTGAATTTTCATATTTCTGTTATTACTTAGAAGTCTCCTGAAATAATGATTTGCCCCTATAGATAATAACCTGCGCTACCTACATAGTATCAATTGCAGTTTGCACACTTCATTTTATTCTCTTTATAATATTCTGGCACCACATTTCTAAACGGTATTAACGATATTTTTGGTTGGAGTTTATGATAGGTCTCCCTAAGAGTATTTGTCGATAATGCTTCACTTGGTCGTAGAATGCCAGTGAAACTCTATCGTTCGTGAAAACTACTTTTTGGGATGAAATTATATAAAATGCTTCATATTACTACCCACATCTTCAGTCAATCTCCCTCATTATTTTCGTTTTAACAATATTACAGACATAAATACTTACAAGAACGATTTTAATAGTCGACATCAATCAAATGCCATTATTCACCATAGATTTATGTAAAATTCAGAGTTAAGGAAATGTTTTACGATCTCAATTCAACAAAGAGACAGTAAAGCAAATCATCTCTGACAAGAGAACTAATCCCGCAAGAAAGTGTACGCTCGATTACGGCCAAATCGTCTTTCAAGCGAAACGTTGCATTTGAAACGAAAATTATGAATGTGCAATACAAACAGATAAATGTGTTTATCCGAATGCAGGATGGGACCAGATCTCTTGAGAGAATCAAAATGAATCAGTGTTTTTCAAAATTTAAAATAACATTATTCATGAAAATATATAAAGGGTAGTATAAATCAGATTCGTAACAGTAGCAAAATTAAACAGGTTGCACAGTAAATTAAAAGTAATTTCTATATCAAATGTATACTAAAACCAACAAATTTTCAAGAACCAATTCTCGGATAACATAGCAATATTATATTACTGATGTCTTCCACTGTAAAATAGTGTGTCTCGAATAGGAGTATATAGGAGATTTAGTATTTTCGGTGAACTAATTTTGAAAAATGTTGTTCTCTTAAAGTTGACCCTCAAAGTGTTGGTAGTCACAAAATGTCTAAATCGGTCAAAAATCTATAAACCTATATCTATGGTTTTTATACAAAAGTTCATTTAAATTTTTGATACTGCCAACAACTAAATATTTTGAACTGCTTAAAGATATTTGCTTAGTGTAAAAATGCTATTATACTTATAGTAACATTTAGAAAGAAAGAAGTGAGACTTTGCTGTAAAATTTGTAAGCAAGAATATAGGCCTGTTAATAAAACAACGTCAAATGGTGTTTTTGAAAATTTAATAAGAATTCCATGTAAATTTCCTAGAATAATGACTAGCTTTTATAGTCTTTTATGGTAATATCTAACTTCAATTTTTTTTTTAAAAGAAAAAAGTAATCATGCAAGCATTTCCAATATTGACTATATAATGACGATAGCAGACACAAATGTACAGATTTTAATAGATTAATCACGATGAAAATTTTCAAATGAAAATACATTTTTACAGTTCAAATTGTTTTAGAAGGTTGCAAATACACAATATAACTATTACAATTATGATTGAGCTATAATTAACTTTTGTCAAATATTTTATCCAAATATTTATTATCAATATGAACGTTGTTGAAGTTTTATCGATATTTCCGTTGCAGCCCATTTATATTCCTCTATTTATACTTTTCCGTAAAAATGAGATAATTGCGTACTTCAGAAATGCTCTTTAACTAAATTTACCCTTATTAAACTTCATAAAGTAATTCCTGGAATACAAAAATCTGAAGACTTTTTTAGAGTTATGAAATATATTATCTTGGCTGCTTGACCTAGCTTTATACAGATATGTGTATTATGATGACCCAAATTTCTATCCTTACGTAAAATTGCTAGAAAGCAATTTAATAATGTCTTTATTCAATAATTTATTGCAATTCGTATAAACCCAATTTAATTTCGACTTTGCTTAATACAATCCCGTTCAAAATTTAAGGTGATATTCAGTCCTGTGCTCTATCTGTTAACGTGAAAATTGAGCACACTAAAATTCAAGTCAATAACAATTGTCTAGTGAAAAATTTCTTATTATTTGCATATTTTAGCAGAATAGACTGAGTAGGCTGTGTCCTTTTTCTGATTAGCAATAATTTAAAATAGTAAATGATAACTTAAACATTTGTCTACCGAAAATGCTAAAAACTGTCCTTAAATACAATGTGTAATCGTATATAGTCAAAGTCAAATCAAGCTAAAAAGGAAAAGCGAGTATCACAATCGTCCTGGATGTGTAAACGGTCTACAGTTGACAGCAATGAAAGAAAAACAAGTTAATTATTAGTTAGGTAAGCAATGCAAATATTACAGTAATTATGTATTAATATGCTGAAATCGAGTCAATCATTATCAGAATGATGAGCACTTGATCACCACCCCTACTTTCATAATATGAGCTTCCACAAACAAGACAGCCTAAAATCAAATCTGAATTGGATGATGATACCTGTTGTGAAATCTTTTCTTTGTATTGCTTTTACATTAGTCTGTGAATCGAAAAACTCAAAAAATTGTCACAAACGTACCGAAAGCACAAAACCCAAAATCGTTGACTGAGCTAAGTTATCAAAGTGAAAACAAATTGCAGGTAAATAACTGCAAATGTTCAATTTTAAGCAAAATAACAAAGTGATTTATCTAGATGCAACTAGTTATTATTAGAAAAAATAGAAGAAAAAACTTACTTACTCTTTAAATGCAATGCGGTCGAAAATTCTAGTTAGTGTAAGACCCTGAGTGAAAGCGATAATGGAAACTTGTTCAAACAAACATACCACATCTTACTCGCCTTAAACCTCGTCTCGAAATGAGTATAGTTCATAAGAATAAAAATGATCTAACAAAGCAAAAAATAAAAAAAAATCTGGTAATATTTCGGATCAACTTATTTAAAACTCAATTAATTATCATTAAAATTACTGCATTATGCTTCTAATATGTAAAAATTAAAGACGTTATGCCTTATTAAAATCATTTAAAAAAAATGTATTGAAATTTGAAAAAATATTTTCCAAAAAGGCGTATAATTGGATTTGAAATAGAATGTATTGTTTCGGGAAATTTTAATTAGAAAATATGACAAAAATAATTAATCAATCGAGCAATATGAACCGCATTTTAAAAGATAATTGAATTATTTTCTTATAAACAAATAAGCAGGGATGCTTCTCGTTCAGATCTGCAATAAGCTAACTACACAATATATATTTATATGTACGTACACCTAAGATTTTATATATGTTATTTATATATAATCAACAGATAGAAATCGTTACAATGCTCACACAATCAGATTTAACAAACAAGGAAATAAAACTGAAGACAGGAAAACAAAATGAAACCGTACAAAATCAATTTAAGTTGCCTGGTTCGCTTGCACTCGAAGCAAAAACTGGTTCTTACTCCTTTCCCACAATGTAAAATTTTCACAAACTCAAAATGTAATTTAGAAGTAATATATTGATTTGTTCGAAGAGTAATTTGCGGTGGAAAAAAGCCATAGGAAGCTGAATTTTGATTAATTTAACCTCTCACCGAATATCAAAAGTTGTAAATCTTCTCTGGGTCTCCTAAAATAATGTCTATCATCTACTACTATTGGGCGTCTATTGCAGTTCATCAAATTTTTTTTTGATAATTTTGATAGAGTTAATTAGAACCGTGGGCTAGCACAAACTAGCTAGTCCCATGTTTGATTCCGAACTCGGTCAGCTCGATATCAAGCAGTATTATGTCAAATTTCGTTAGGTTTTGGATTTCAAATTTAGTATTAAATGAAAATCTCCTTTCGAGGGCATTGCTACAATACATACTACATATACTATTAGATATACAGTTAGATCTATGTTCTATCACATCTATAGTATCCAATAGTATAATAATCTATAGTATCTAATAGTATATCTACATATACTATTAGATATATAGTTTTATCAAAAGTATAAATAAAAGTATATAGTCTTATCAAAAGGGTTATGGTTGACCAATGGATTGACCTTTTAAAAAATACTAAGTTAGGATGTACAAGAGCAAAAAAATATGACAAATTAGTTGTAGCATTGACTAATAATTTATTTCAAGTTAGTATGATATAGTATCCCCACTTGATTTAAAAATAATTTTAAGTTGACATCACCTTTTGAAGGCATTGTATCAGCACATATGACTATTAGTTACACAAATACATATACATATAATTATGCAGTATTTACATAAAAAATAAAAGAGTAGTCGACCAGTGGGTTGCTCTTTCGAGCAAAATTACAAATTTAGAATGTATCATAGAAAACAATATAATATTGAACAGTTCTAGCAGAGTAGATATTTATTTCTAGTTCCAGAAATATTCTCACATTACCTGTGAAGTAAAATGCGACAATAATAGTGATAATTTGATAAATGATTACATAGATCATCAAGTCTTTAATGAGTTAATGATCATAGTATTTGATGTCTTACAAGATGAGAAAGAAAGGTAATTAAAATTGGTGAGCTGATGTTACTTTTTTTAAAACTTCCACCGAATTCACAACAATTATCTTTGATCAATCCAAATTTATTTCAATTCCAAACTTATAGGTTAACTTTACAATTTTATTTTATTTGATTGTATATAATTATATAGCGCACCATATATTATTTTTTATTGTCAACAATATTATAAAATTAGTTGGAAAGGAGATTTTTTACCTTACTATCTCCCTCCATAGTTCTTGTCTATCCTTATCTCAATTTTTGCACTCCATAATGGCGTGCTCTGCATCCGCCCTAGTCACTCCACCCAAGCATTAGAAATTATATCATTCTTTTAGGCTCCAATATTAAGTATATTAAATAAAATAAGTATTTGGATTACGTTATATATTTTCATATCTATCCCGACACGGAAAAGGGGTATAAGATCTCAAAAATAAAGTTTTTAGAAATATACTTGTACGAGACTAGATATTAAAAACGATAATAAAAAAAATAAAACTCTAAAGATGTTGAAGAATAACTTCCACCAAATTACCATAAATTAGCTTCTGATTGATCCAATTTAAGGAAATAATTTAAACAGCACTTGTATTTCGATTATCTATTTTACATGATATTAATCGTTTTACCGCAGTTTTGCAGATAAAACTGAACTAATTAGCTAACTGTAGTCAAGTCTTTTTTTCATTAATGATGTCTAGTGTAGTTAATTAATGATGCAATCTGCATACTTCTGGTATAAGAAAAATTCTAGTACACCAGCATTGAAGCCGGGGTACGGACAACAAATTTTCTTCAAATGCATTCATGGACATAGAACGTAGAAGAACGTAGAAGTACATTTCTTATGAAAATGCCTGTATTGTTCTCGGCATATAAAAGTCCTAAAACAAATTCATTCAATCAATTGTATTTTATTGATCACATTCAATCAATTGTATAATTTCACAGACAATGAATGTAGATTAGGTATATATAGTATCCTAATCAAGTATCCTATAGGACAAAATAATTCTGCAACCTTGGGTAATAGAACATTTTTATAAATTTTGCCAAGTAGTCAAGTTTTTTCATTTCCAATATCGCATGCTATAAAACAACCTTCTACCACATGTGTGACTCTCACAACAAATATTTATGAAATATGAGACTAACCGAACAATATTCAATTACTGTGATTTTCTGTGACGATAAAAACAATGTCATTTAATCACGTTAAGGCATAAGAAAATTGAAGTTGGATTACGCCATTTTAAATCACAATTTTCTATGTATGTTTAGATTGAGAGATATCACACCATCGTCCCATGACGGTCATGAGAAAATCCAAGAGCGGAAAACACAATGACTTCTATCCGTGCATGCACAAAAAAATAAAGTACTAAATACGTACATACGATGATTTGACTAATTCTAGATCTTTCAATGTTATACAATGTTACTTGTGAATAATTTCATTTTTCGAAGCTGTTTTATTACTAATTTGTACTTTATATTATAAAGTATTTTTGAAGTAAAACTTCTTTAGGCGCGAGTAGGGTGTATATCCGTACAAATGCAACGGAAGTGCGTTACGGCCGAGTCGAGTGCCAATGATTGGTCATTCATTCTCGATGATATTTCTATACGGGTCGATTGTGATTAGTCGTCGCGTATGTGAATAGAGATCTATCATTGTATGCGTACCGGCATCAACGTTGTATGTGTACCGATATCAACAACGAAATCGGCGTAGACAAATAAACATTTTAAAGTTACATCATAGTACAAATATTAATTTAATGAAAAATGCTTGAATCAGAAAAATATTTTACCCTGTTCCTTGAAAATAATAAAACAAATTAAACATTTGGGCCGTGAAATAAACGTAAGTTTATTGATTAGAAATTATTTCTATACTATTCGTAGATTTATAAATCTTTGAAGTTATAAAAAAAAAAAATATTTTATAGGCAAGAAAGATATTACAGCTGTTCCAAGAATGAGATTATATCGCCAGCGAAAAAGTAAACAATATACAACCAGTCAATGAATGTATGTTAATTTTAATTACAGGAAGTTCTTCAAACACAATTACATGATGAGTTAAGTTACGAAAACAATATTAGTTTAGGCGTTGTTTAACGTAATCCACTGTGTGAACGAATATTATAGAATTTATTAATCATCAATTACTTCGTTTCCCTAATGAAGGTTCATTTCTAATTGCTAATTACAATGACAAACCGATCATATCATATTTGAAGTATGACTTTAATTATATTATTGTTTTTAAATATTATACATATTTTTAATGCTACTATAAATATATAATTTGTAATTTATCATTATATAAATCTGTATAATTATTGACACTAATAAATGTGTGCATCACGAGTGTTACCATATTACTAATAAACATCATTCAAAAATTGTTATACGATGTATTTATTTTTATTAAATGCCATCTTGTGCAGTAGCAAATAAGTTTTACTTCAATCGCGTGTGAACCTTACGCGCACTCTTTTTTTGCAAATAATACTTAAGTCAATCAAAGAATATGTTTTGGTATGAAACTTCGCGATCAGCTTCCAAATGTTCTAAAAACTCAAAATTTCACAATAAACTATTATAAAAGATTTCGAATATCCTAAAGCACGAAATTGGTTGATCCATAAAGACGATATCAGCACAGTAAACGATTAAATAGGTACTAATTGAGACAAGTACAAAAGACGCATCGAGGATCACTTCAAACTCACTTGCCAAAGTATAACCATAGCAGTATAAAATAAAAAATCATTCTATGTTAATCTCTGTCTTTTAAAATAACTCAATCGTAAATGCGCTTTTGTATTTTGAAAGCCTATATTATATATTTTTATTACAAAAACTTTTCTTGTCCTATGTGTGATACTAAAAACTAATCATATGTAGCTCATGTGTAGATATTTAACAACAGGAATTGAAATTTACCAACTTGAAACGTATGAAAACAAAATTAGAGTCAGATTTTCTGGCAAAAACAAACTTCTTCGATGAAAAGAAAAAATATATGTCACGCAGCAAGTTATTACATTTATCATAATTTCGTAAAATTTCCATCGAAAATGATTTACTTTTAACGGAACATTATTACTACTAATTAAAAAAAATAACTGTGGCATTCTAAAATTTTGTGTCTTGTGTTTGTTTTACGGTAATATAACGTTACTAGCACAGTATGTATGTAATTATTTCATATAAAGCCCTATATAAATTTTTATATTTTACGTTTCAAAACTTTCTGAAATTTTGGCGTACCTTATAAAAAATGGATGTATGTGTGTGTGCGGATACAAATTTTCTATTTAAATTATTTGAAAACATTCGATACCTACTGATAAGAAGGCTTGCTGATTAGTATTTGGCAAAAGCAGGTTTAGCAGTTTTGGAGATACGAGGCAAAAAGTGCTAAGCACAATATTTCAGTTTTTGTCCGATTTAAATAATTCAAAAAAACATGTTACCTGTATTGACGAAATGAACAACTAGTAAAATATTTGTAGGGGCAAGTCCAGCGTTTCCGTAGATCCAATAAAATAATAAAAAATAATGCCATTTGGCGGTCAAAAATGATCATTAGACAAGCCAATGTTTACACGTTAGACAACTACGCGGCGCTTACGCGCTTTGATATTTCGACTCCAAGTCAGCCATGCGGCGCGATTGCTTAAAAAAAATGTTCAATATTTTCAAAAAAAAAAATCAAAATACAAAAAAAAACGAAATATAAAAAAATCAAATTTTTCAAATCAATTTTCTTCAAAATTTTCAAAATTTCTCAAAAATATAACTTTTTCAAAGTTTTGCAGAGCTTTTTTTTTTAAATTTAGTGTTCGGTACGGAAAGTTCCAGCAATTTGCCTTAATGCACAATTCCATGCACCACTAGTTTATAACGTATCTGTCCAATAGTTTTCATGAATCTACAGTAAAACTTAAGACATTACAGATCAGTACTAGTAGTGAAATACATAAAATTTGCATTGTCAATAATGACAAGAAATCCTTGGAAATAGGACTGCTAATAGGTAAGTGCGCAGAACAACTGGACGAGTCAGAGGTCCCGGGTTCGATTCCGCTTCGAGCAACCTGTTGTCTGACAGTAGTGACAACAGTTTTCACTTAAAAATAAAGACAGAAGTATGTTTGCAAAAGAAAATTGCTGCATCAATAAATATTTGCCTTATGACAAAAATTGTAATAATAATTCATAGGGATGGGACAACTGTTAGAGTTGCCATCTGTAATACCGACGTAGAATTAAGTCAAACCAGACCAAGAACTTTAGGACCCTTCAGTTCTGATTGTTGCTCAAAATAAAAATATATAGAAAAAAAATTGTAAATAAAGTTTACTATAAAAAAATATATACATATATATACAAGTTTACTGTAAAAAAATGTAAAAGATAGTATTTCATAAATAAATACCTGTACTTTTATTTAGCACTTTACTATTAATCAAACCTTCGTGGAAGTGTAATTAAAAGTCTTTGTATTTTTATTGTCCTTATAGTCTCGAAATGGAGAACAACACGAAGCTTTATGAGGCCAAGTGTGTTCAATTAATAAAATAATGCAATTATCTGCTAACCCGGTTTTTGCTTTTATTAATGATGTATCGTGCTGTCTTACAATATTAATTGAAATCTACGGAAACGGTGTAATAAAAGAAAGTCTTTCTTTTCTTTCGAGAACACACAGTGAAAGTAATATTGCGCACGATGTGCATGAGGTTACAATAACGGATAATATTTCTGTTTTTGCTATTTTATTATGTTTTTTTAATATTTTGTATTAATTAACATTTTTAGAGTAGCCAAACAGTAATAGTATGCAACTTTTCTATAGTAAATTTTATCAGGTTCTTTAAATTCAGAATAAAATTAGTGGTGCACGGCATCGTGCCTTAAGGCAAATTGCTGGAACTTCCAGTACCAAAAACTAAAATTTAAAAAATGAACTTTGAAAATAGGTTTTTGAAAAAATGATTTTTTTTTGAAAATTCAGAACTTTTTTTAGAGCAATCACGTTGCATAGCTATTTTAGAGTCAAGCAGAATAGATAGAAGCGCGTTAGCGCTCCATCGTAGTCTAACGTTTAAACATTGGCACGGATTCCATAGAAATGTACAAAATTTGTACTTATTAAAATCTCTATAAAATATCTGATAATTTGATGTGCATATGTCCAATGATCATTTTTGAACGCCAAATACAAGTAAAATATTTTTTGACTCATTCAAATCGGACACACAGTTCTCTCAAAAACTGAAATACCATTTTGGGCACTTTTTTCCTCGTATCTTCGAAACGGTTAGACCTGTCTTTGCCAAAAACTAATCAGCACATCTCCTTATCAATTGAAATCGAATGTTTTTTGAATCCCTCAAATCGGTTGATCCGTATTCTCGAAATCGTCGACAAAAAATTGTGTCCGCACATACATACATATACTGACACACATACATCAATTTTTTCTGAGAAATGCAAAAATGTTCAAAAGCATTTAAAACGTAAAGATATATAAAAATTTTCATTTTCGATTTTTTTGCGATTATTATAATTTACTCTACGGGAAGTTAATAAGATTATACTATATTGCCCGTATTTAAAAATAAAACTCTAAAAGAGCTAAAATTTCTTGTATTTACTTAAAATATACGTGATTTTCGCTGGTATATCTAATAAAAATAAAACTATAAAAACTTGATTTTAAAAATATCATACATTACACCTGAAACCTTTACTGATATGAGTGAAAACATTTTACTTTTCTCAAATACTTCGTATATTTTCATTACAACAAGCTTATAGGATCATTAAGTTTTGATTGATGTTCATAAAAAATATTAAACAAACCTCTTAAATTTAAGATGTAGTATTAAGATATAGTATATAATGATATTTAAGAAAATTTTTTAACCAAAATTGGTGTAATGGTACCCTCTGATGTTTCAGATAATTTGTTTTTAAATTACTAAACAAAATTATAAAATTTGGTGTGTATTTAGTAGATGAAATTATAAAATATTAAGATCAGATCAATGAGAAACAAGCAATTAGAAAAGCCATTAGAAGTAGCGAAAAATACACTTAAACCATTATATAAAAAAAAATCCAAAACTAAGCTTATAAATACCAAAAATTGTTGATTTTTGTTGTATTCAGATTTTAACTTCTGAATAATTAAAACTCTCCTACATCAAATGTATTTTACAACTAGAATCGTATGAAATTGATGTTTTGACTTGAATTTACGATTTATGATTATGTTTCTAATATCCTTGTTACAAATAATTAATTATGACTTAATAATTAACTAATAATTAACCAAAATTTATGACTTAATAATTAATTAATAATTAATCAAATCTTTAATTGCTATCAACTAAAACCTTCTCACACATGTTTTTTTCATTTTAGTGATGAAACAAAATGATTTTTGGTTACTGCAGTACGAACATGTTCGATAAAATTTCCATTTTCATCATTGATTTCAATTTTTAATGAAATGCAAAAAATAAATGTTTGTATAAAAGACTGTAATACATTACGATTTTGTATGTGTCTACGTTTTGTAGAATAGTTGATGTCAATCTTTGGATTATAATTACGATAATTAGATTTGTTATAAATAATTATTGAGTAAATAAGAATAGATACTATTAACTTTCGTTTCTAAATCTTAATTCGAATACCATAGAATATGATGTGATTGGTCTTGGATTTAACGTCAAATTGATTTATATAGATGTTTCAAAACAATCAGTTCTTTTTCATTTATTCTATTAGAAAGCTTTCATCAAAGTTAATAAATTTTCAATGATGACAATCTTACAATTAGTTTTAGAGAAAAAAAATAGTAAGAGAAAACGAAGCATCAATATAATGGATTAACAGTGAGAAAAATTGTATTTTTACTATTTTATTGTACAACGATATTATAAAAAAAAACAACCAATTCATTTCTCAGATAATAATAAACATTGTGTCTAATAATTTTGTGACGATTATAATACTTTAATCGTCATGTCAGTAATTTGTGTTTGACATAAAGAAGTTATGTCAGACACATCTTGGTTTTATATTTGGCCAAGCCACTCGTATATGTGTGATATAAAAAAAGTGTTTTCAAGGAATTTTGGAAATTTTGTTTTTTTGATACATTAAGTTTTCTTGATACATTTTTAATTCTAATAGGTCTAATAAGTCTAATAAAGTTACCATGGAACAAGTGCAAAAATCAATAAAAACTATTCCTATAATTTAAAATTTTAATGATTCAATACATAAATTCACATAATTATTTATGTATTTCGGATGATATAAGATATATAATAACATTTTTCATAAATCTATATAATTAACAAAGATCAAAGAACTACCTAATAATTAACTTAGCAAACATTTAGAGCCTTGATTTTATTCGAGTCATGACTGAAGGTGAGATAAAAATCGACTCCCTCAAAAGTAAGAAATTAAACTGTTACCTAAGGTACCGTACCAGTATGCACCAGTATCGAAAAAAAATTTTTCAAGATTCTCAATTTTTTAAGGAAATCTTCTTTAGGCGCGACTAAACAGTAAATCTTTGAAAATGCAACGGAAGCTGCGTTACGCTCTAACAACTGGTCATTCGCTCTCAATGAAATCATTTCTATACGGGTCGATTGTGATTAGTCGTCGTGTCGAGTGAATAGAAGAAACATTAGAAGATGTCGAGAGATCTTTCGTTGTATGTGTATGTGAGATCGGAATATCATTTGATTCTAAGGCTACATCGTAATACAAATTTTCATTCAATAAAAAATTGATTGAATCATAAGAATATTGTACCCTGTCCACCATAAATAATTATAATGAAAATAATAAAATAAATGAAACATTTGTGCTGTGTAAGAAACGTAAGTTTTCAAAATTAACAAATAATGTTTTCAAAGTTTAAAATAATGTTTTGAAAATACAGAAAAAATAATATTTGCAAAAAAAACTATTTTTTAAAATAAAAATTTATTTTACAAATTATCAAAAAAACTTCAAAAATGCTGGACACTTCCGAATGACATATAATACATATTTACCAAATACCTCTTATCTTGAATATTGTATATAGTTCTTAGAAATATGAGAAAGTCTTATGATTCCTTCATTATTGTATTAAGTAAATTAAATTCATTAGTGCGCAATATCTTTCTTCGTCTAATTTATAAGCTCTTATAATTCGCATATGTACAGTATTTATAATAATCTATTTGCAACTTTTAAAACAATTGTTACTAAACATTGAAAAAAAAAATTTCGACTTTCTCATATTTCCGTAGTAAGTAATCGCAAAAAAATGAAAATGAAAACTTTAATATATCTTCACGTTTCAGGGTTTTCTGAACATTGTGGCATACCTCCGAAAAAATGTGTGTGTGTGTTTGTGCATGCGAGCATGTATGTGCGGATACAATTTTTCGTCGACGATTTCGCGAACACCGATCAACTGATTCGAATTATTCAAAAAAAACATTCGATTCGTATTGATAAGGAGACGAGCTGATTACTTTTTGGCAAAGGCAGGTCTAGCCATTTCGGAGATACGGGGAAAAAAGTGCCAAAAACGGTAACTCAGTTTTTAAGAGAATGGAGCGTCCGATTTTAATAGTTCAAAAAACATTTTACTTGTATTGACAAGATGAAGAATGGATCAAATTTTCATGAAGGCAGGTCTAGGAGTTTCGGATAACTAATAAAAAAAAGCAAAAAAATGCCATTTAGCGCTCAAAAATGATCATTAGACATATGCACATCAAATTATCAGATATTTTATAGAGATTTTCACAAAAAGTATAAATCTTGTTTACTTTCCTATGGGTTCCGTACCAATGTTCATCCGTTAGACGGCAACGCGGCGCTTACGCGCTTTGACATTTCGTCTCTATGCAGATAAAGCAGTACGATTGCTTTGAAAAAAAGTTCAGAATTTCCAAAATATGTCAAAATAAAGAAAACTTTTTTTTCAAAATTTTTTTTTTCAAAAAAAGGAATTTTTTGTCAAATTTATAGTTTCTCAAAAATCTAATTTTTTCGAAGTATAATTTTTTCAAAAATGTTAATCGTTTTTAAAAAAATAATAATTTTTGATACAAGAAGTTCCAGCAATTTGCGTTAAGGCACGATGCCATGCGCCCCACTAGTTACTAATACTTTAGTGTGTATACTTGTGTGTGTATACTTACGTGTTAGAGGAACAAGAAGGCACTAGTATCATTTATGTCGAAACAAAAATATACACCGAAGATGAGATAAATGTAGTCTCGAAACGTTTTGTAACAAACATTAATTAATAAAGGTTCAAAAGACTTCAGTGTGCTCATCTTTCCAAGTTAATATTATGTATATATAAAAATATTTTAATTGTCAGATGGTTTGCACGTTATAAAAAATTTAATGATTCTTTTGTCTCTCACAATTATCCCAATCTCGACTGTACAGTTGCTAAAACAGATGCAACATCAAAATAGTCCATTGCGAAACTGATGGAAATACATAGAAGTACACATGTACTGTGGAAAGTCAACGTCCTGCCGCAGTCATTAATAGCTCGTCATTTGATGACAGAATCACGGCCTTTTGTTTGATATGCTTGTAGTAAATCGCGACATAGTTGTTTCAATAGTTTTTGTTTAGTCTAAACTTCATATAATGCAACAATAATGAACTGCTTGCTTTTGTAACGTAACATAATACGAAGACTAATATAGATTCCACAAAAGCATTTTATTACTGAAACACATTGCGTGCATATTGTCAGATCGAGAAGGACACATGTGGTGCCCACTAATTTACTAACCTCGACTCGAACCATCTATAACCTATAACCATCAATACGTTCAACTTTACAAAGAACAAAGTCCTTTCTCTATTCATTTGTGAGATTGTAATATACCCTAAAAGATAATGAAAGTGAACAAAAAAATTTTGGTTCAAAATCCCAATACAAAAAATAAATAGTAGTCTAAACTACTTATAATGAAGGGTTTTGATCAAACATTATAAACCGTGAGGATCAATAGTTAAACTTGGAATGTGTAGCATTTTTCTTTAAAGCCAGTTTCTTTGGGAATTTTAAATATTTTTAGGTTGATATTTTATTTCTTTAATTGACCTCGTTGAGTATTCAGAAGTTTCAATCAACAATTTAAACTCTATTTAATTCTAAATCCGCATTTCAAATTTTGTGTCATTGCCAAGAATCGATCCGAGGATCAGTTGGGGTGTAAGTCAGACACGCTGCTAACTGAGCTATTCCCGTCACAAGTCGATACTTAACACATACTTATTTAGTTTTACTTTCAAGTTTGAATTATTTGAATTTTATACAAGGAACGTCAATAATGTTAGTTCTTTTCATCGCATTATGTAGTTATTGAAAGTTCTTATTACACTAATTATTTGCCACTAAATTCTAATTGAAGAATATATAATTATTAATTATTTATTACATATGTTGCTACGCAGACTTCAGTTTTAGAAGTGAGTAAATTAAGTCCGATCCAAACCTCCGCAACCCCCTGTACAGGAAACAATCATCCGGTGTAAAAGCTCAATGCCATGAAGATTGCCGTCTTCATCACTAATATAATAAAATGAACTAGTGCAGTGCATAGTATCGCGCCTTAAGGCAAATTGCTGGAACTTCTCGTACCGTAATTAAAAATTTTGGTACGGAATCAAAAAAAAAATTAAAATTAAAATTATTAAAATTATTAAAATCTCTATAAAATATCTGATAATTTGATGTACATATATTCAACAAACATTTTTGAACGCCAAATGTCATTTTTTTAACTTATTTTTATTGAGAGCCTATAACCGCTGGACCTACCTTTCTAAAAAATTCAATCAGTTGTTCATATTGTCAATACAAGTAAAATGTTTTTCCAATTATTAAAATCGGACGCTCCGTTCACTTAAAAACTGAGTTACCGTTTGTGGCACTTTTTGCCCCGTATCATCGGAACGGCTAGACCTGCCTTTGCCAAAAACTAATCAGCACGTCTCCTTGTCAACAGCAATCGAATATTTTTTGAATTATTCAAATCGGTTGATCGTAGTTCCCGAAATCGTCGACGAAAATAATTTGTAACCGCGCGCACACGAACATACATCTATTTTTTCTAAGGTATGCAAAAATATTCAGAAACCTTTGAAACTAAAAATATATAAAAAATTCGATTTTTTTGCGATTACTATAACTAACCCTACGGGAAGTTAATAATAAAATGAAAATACTTCCGAACATATTGGTATAACAAAATTGAACATAAAACAACTCACCCTTTGCTCTCGAATTAAATTTGACGAGATGGGTATTAATTTTTATCGATAGGAATACATAAACACGCAAGTTTTGGATGTATTAATAAGATTCAGCAATTGTTTTGTGAACTTTAGATATATCTTAATTAGGCAAATACAGCTTAAATAGGTATGACAAAATTGTACATAAAACAACCCACCCTTTGCTCTCGCATTAAATTTGACGAGATGGGTATTAATTTTTATTGATAGAGCTCAGTAATACATAAACACGCAAGTTTTGGATGTATAAACCAGATTTAGCAATTGTTTTGTAAACCTTAGGTATACCTTAATTTAAATACACATATCTAGTAATGTGTACAAAAATTATGTTTCATAATTATTGTATGCTGTATTAATGCATAAAAGTCGAATTTCAACCAAAATGTCTTACAGTGTTAACTTTTCTCCGCAAATAGTTTCTGCATTGAACAATTAGCGGTGAAACCAACAAACATTAATGAAGTTCTCTGTAAAATTTATAAAGTAATTCATTTTAAACACGCGATTTTACATCAGTATTCAAACTTTAAATAAAGCATCAAAATCCTAAAAATTGTCTTCACCACTTGAATGACAGAATTGCTAAATTTCATGTATGAGAATAGACAAACGAGGGCAAAAGATGAATTTAAAGCATTTAAGATACAATTCAGGCTAATTTGTAGTGCGTTCTATGGAAACTTACATAGTGCAGTATGGGAACCGCGCTATGAGAGACTCAGAGTTGGTACAAATCGCACCATTTTTATCGTGCTGTATGGAGACCAAGAAATACAACTTGCAGTAGGAGTAATACGGACGAAATGACATGCATGACATTGACACCTTATTCAAAAATTGGCGCAACTCAGTAGTCAGCTCAAACGTGTTCTTAGACAGCTATTATATAATCAGGCATGTCTAAAAGTAAAAGTCGATAACAAAACTTACATTAATACCACCCTTTAGATATTAGGTTCCTAGAAACACTCATAGGTTGCGCAAGGACCTTTTGGGCTGTTGAACAAAAACCGTGTAATAGGAAGTCCGTGTAATCGGAGGGATGTCGGATTTTTGGCTCCGCGTAGTATAGGAAACGTGTACCCAGAGTGTCGTGTTAACTGAGGGTTGACTGTATTTATGTTGTTGAATGAGAAAGAACACAATATACATAACGTATTCAATTTTCTGATCCTACAAATAGTGAATTGCAATAGTTTTTGTTTCCGAATCGTATTTGCGGTACAGTAATGTTTTGCTTTGTCACATTCATTATTGTGGTTCTAATATGAGAGAGCGTCGGCCGCATGTGCCAGACGCGCTTCCGCCTTTTGGACGCCACAGGAAGCGTCTAAATCAGAGTTGATATTGAAAACAATACGGAACAGATTTCAGTTTCCGATGTTGTTAAAACAATTTCGAAAATGATAAACTATCATATAAATAATTACAAGATATAGAAATGGTTCTTATCAACTTTCATTAAATAAATGTAAAGTTTTGAAAATCGGTGAAAACGTTTTTGAGAAAACGTCCGTGAACGACCAAATTTTAGCTCGCATACACAAACATTTATTTTTCCAAATTTGTATCTAAACATTTTGTTCGAACGTATTTTCATTTTTAGTCCAGTCATTATAGTAAGTTCAGCTCGGAATTTGAGATACTCAACTGTAAGTCTGTAAATACTTGTATATTGACACCCTAAAGTTGTCTCAAAACCTACATATGGTAGGGTGTACGCAACATATGCAGGTTTTATGACAACTTTTGGGATGTCAATATACAAGTACTTATAGACTTACAGCTGGGTATCTCGAATTCCGAGATTCTTACCTAATTTAAGCTTAAATGACTTGGCTATTTATAATATTGGCCATGAAGGCGGCAATCTTCATGGCATTGAGCTTTTACACCGGTTGGTTACTACCATGTAGAAGTGGTAGAGATTTGAATCGGACTTATTTTTCTCACTTCTAAAACTAAAGTTCGTGTAACAACATATGTAATAAATAATCAATAGATATATCCTATTCAATCTGGAAATAGGGACATATCATTAGTGCAATAAGAACTTGCAACAAATACATGAATTTTGCCATCAAATCAGTGTTTCATACAGTCCACAGCTACAAAAGTTAAACTAGAACCTGACAACCTGATAAGGATATACTTAATACGTATACTCAAAAATTTTGAAACCGTTGAAGTCATTTTTGAGAAAACGTCGAGGTACGATTAAATTTTGACTTACATACACAAATATTTACTTTTCCATATTTGGGTCAAACAATTCAGAATGACTTGAAACACCGAGGAACAAAATTAGCAAATCGTATTTTCTTCTCATTCATAAAGATGGTAATACGAAAACCTCACCTTCAAAACGGTCTTATGGGCCAATTCTACCGTAAAATACACCAATGTTATGGCAACTTAATGTTACGCTGCTTTCTTCATAAAAAATAGTACTAAAAACTGTCAAAATTCCATATATTTGCTGTGTAATCAGACCATTGTCACATAAAATGTAACTTTCCGCATGTGTTATTATGATACATCAGAAAGATGTTTGTCCGATTTGACGTTAGATTTTATATTTAAAACGTCTGACTGCTCAGCAAATACATAGCATTTTGTCAGTTTTTAGTACTATTTTATATGAAAAATGGCAACGTAACATAGCGTTGCCATTGGTCTATTTTACGGCAGAATTGGCCCATTAGTTTCTTCGATATAACTTAAATATTTTTCATTCCTAGATTAAGATAGCTATTGAAATTAAGTAAAAATTTATATGATTCTTATTGCTATTGCTTGGGTGGAGTGACTACGGCGGATGCAGAGCACGCCATTATAGAGTGCAAAAAATGGGATAAGGATAGACAAGAACTATAGAGGGAGATAGTAGTGCAAAAAATCTCCCTCCCAACTAATTTCATAACATTATTGACAAAAAAAGAATATATAGTGCGCTATATAATTATATACAATCAAATAACATAAAATTGAAAAAAAAAAACTTATAAAATGTATATGTTCACACGTACATTAGTCATATACATTTTCAAGCACGTAGTCAAAAAATAAACAATAAAAAAAAGCTTAAAAATACTTACATACCTACACAAGAAACACAAATTGCAAATTTCTATTTTCTAAGGTATTGAGAGCATACCTTAAGAAGTGTAAATATCAATTTAGATTATGGAAAATTAAAAATCAAATTTTTTAACCATTTGCAACTTCTATATAACAAAACTTTTATATAAAGAGAACTGTTCAAAATGAACGATATGAACAAAAAAAGATAACTTTCGCCGGTTGGATGCCACAGGAAACGTTTAAATCACAGTTGATATTAAAAACAATATGAAACAGATTATGTTCCTGATTTTTTTTTTAAACAAAGAAGTAATGATATCTGTTTTCACTTATAAATATAGATCTAAATATGTTCATAAGTAAAAATAAATATCCTTTCGCAAATATATTGCAGACAAGCCAATATAACCAGAAAAGCCGAATGTACTTAGAACATAAAACTGTTTGTCTGAAAACTGAAAATTTTGTAATCTTCAAAACAATTGGACTGTTTGCAAAGTTTTTAATTTTTTTCAAAAGAAATCGCGCTGCTTGTCTGTTTTAGAAAGAAATATCGAAACGCGTGAGCGCTGCGTTGCAGTTTTATTAAACATCGGTACGCAACTCATAGAAATATAAAAAAATATTTATACCTCTTATTAAAATCTCTATAAAATATCTGATAATTTGGTGTGCATAGGTCTAGTCAACAAAAATTTGTATCCGCGCGCCTACACAACCACACACACACATACACACACATCCATCCTTTTCTCTAAAACATTCCAAAATGTTCAGAAACCTCTGAAAGATGTATAAACATTTTCATTTTTGTTTTTTGCGATTACTATAACTAACCCTACGGAAAGTTAAAAAAATAAAAAGCTGGAAAATGAAAAGCAATACTTCGACGAAAATAATAATGATATCTCATTCGGTAAATTAAAAATGCAATTTTTCAATTTCAAGCAACTTTGATTTTCTCGGTTTCAAAAACAATTGTGCAGAAATATGGTGGGAATCAAGTTTTTTTACGGTGGAATTAAAATAATCTTATATTCGGTTGACTTGTATGCCTTTATGTTCTTTGCTTCTTGTTTGCTTTGTTTTTCTTCCATCTTCATCGCCACTGCAGTTTTTGCCGCGGCCAAAAGAATTTCAATTTATATTTTTATGGTTTTCCTTGATACCATTTCAGGAACGAATATTGCGTAATGATATCAATTTTGGTCGGAGGATTTAAAAAAAAAGACGCCGAATATTTTAGCGATTTATGGGCCTTGATTCTTGTTGGACGAAAAAGTGATCAACTAAAGTATTAGATTTTAAGCCATAATACTTATAATTATGTTCATAAATTATTTAGTTTTATAATACGTTCATTATATAGATAATAGAACAAAAATTAATATTTAAATATTAAAATTTTCATAATTATACGTAAACTAGCAAACCGGGCGAACTCCGTTTCACCACCAAATGGTTTCATTTTATGCAACATTTCGTTTGGTGATTAAAAGATGAAGAAAAAAATTGCCTGCTGTTGAAATTGAATAAAAATTTGCATAATACACGTGATTGAATTGATGGTTTCCAACGAATAACTTTTTTTTTTACTTTTTTTTGCAAAATTTCACAGTGAACACAATGCCGGTTTGTCACATAAAATTAACTGAGCAGAGAACAATGAGTAGCTGTCAAACAAATGAGTAGCAGTCAAACAAAAAATATTAGTTTGTAGTACATGCTAAGTATCAGAGATGACGCTGTATATGAAAAAAGAAAAGTGTTTTACGCTTTTCTGTTGAAATTTTTCGTTGAAAATTTTCTTTGCTATAAAACTCACGGAGTCCGAGACCTTTCCAACGAATGCAAAATCGGCGAAATCGGTTTGTGCGTTCTGGAGTTATATCGTCAGGAAGGAAAACCCGACTTATTTTTATTATACGTAAATTGAAAAAATGAAATTAGTTTTTAAAACATACAAATCTTGGCAAGTTTTATCAAAATTTGGCGCATGTAATCAGGATTATAAAATGGTGACTAAAAAGCTTTTCCTTTGCGTTTTCAATCATAGTAGCTTCGCGAAAATTTTGAAATTATCAATTATTATGGAAACATAAAACAAGGTCCAATAAAGATATACATTCATGTTGATTAACCGACAAAAATAAGGTCAAACGTACTAAGCGCTAAAATAGGTTTCAATTTGCACAAGGCCTGTTGACGCATAAGTTCCAGTTCGAAAAATTAGGGCGAGAACTCTGTCACCGACATGCCGTTAATAAACAAACGCAAATAATTATATATTTATATATATATATATATATATATATATATATATATATATATATAGATTATAGAGGAAATACGAACAAAATGATATAATCGACAAAATGACAATATTCACAACTGTACAACGTGAAGAAAAGCTATAATCATAATTCTGTGTCAGATGTTGATCTTCATTGTCACAGTTTTGTACACAGTAATCAATTCAAGTATCTGGTCTTCAAAAGTTCATTCTGAGGGTGGTTTTGTCAAGTTTTTTGAAGACATACTTATTATTATTTGTAACTATTTCTGAGTAAGTCGATTAACTTATGCCACGACCAGTGATTTCGATCAATTTTATTGCATTTATCATGTGTTTGATGGATTTTTCTTTTTTTCGAACAAAATAAAATACTTGGCATAGGCTTTGGACAAAATGGTATAGTAGTATTTGGCAAGAACTACAGGGTAGATTCGAGCTTTCGATACCAAGAAAAAATATTAACTACTTTGCTGACTCTGACTAACTACTTCTAAAAAAGCCAAAAAATATTCACCAATGAAAAGAAGAGACTTGCATTGATTGCAAAAACCTCATTTCTGGTTCTGAGTCCGAACAAAAGCTGGGAAATTTAGCTAGAGCTGGCAGCGAGGACGTTCGCCTTTCTCTTTTCCATTTAATCAGAAGTCAACTCTTTTCATAAATAGTAGGATCTTGTTAATTTTTCTAAATATTAGTAATTACTGGTGAAAAACTAATGTCGATCAATCATTTTGTATATTTCGACAAGTCAAAATGAATTAAATATTGAAATAATATTTTTACTTTCATTATAACTTTCTCCACTGTAAAAATGTTAGATTTCAATCTTTTCGTATCATTTTCATATTGTTTTTTTTTTTTCAAATAATATGATACATAGGGGAAAGTCCTCAAGTGGCGGACACCTAAGGTTTTTATAAATAAATCTAAAAATATTTTACGAAATGTTTATTAATATATGATTTATGTTATATAACAAATTTAGAAATCAAACTAAATTAACAAATCCGCAATCTTAACTAAAAAATAATTAATACTATCAATCAAACTTTGCTATCAAAAAATATGATTTTAAACAGTGGCACCTAGTACCGGACATTTGAAAATTGATCACATTGATCACATATCTAGCCATCTCCACACTTTGGAATTACTGCACTTGTGTCTTTGACGAATATTCTTAGATATTGCAAAAAAGTCACTGTTCATCTACCCATTTAGCTGGGCCACACCGATGCTCTCAGCTGGTGCATTCATAAGCTTTCCATTCTTTGACTAGGAAATACGAAAAATGGGGGTATGTAGTGACCGATAGCACTCATACAGAATAAAATTAAATAATTGGAATAAATTACGTGAATTCAGTTTACTGTCCGTTTAGTTTACAATTTAAGGTTAAATAATACGTGTTAAATAGAGTGTCCCGGTGCTTGGTGCCGTCCGGCGTTACGGGGCTTTCCCTAAGTATTTGTTTTCATTTATTTTATTTTTGTGGAAAGTGTACTCACGTTTGTGTTCATTTTCAGTATTTCTTATGATAAATTTCTTCAGTAATTAGGCACTATATTTTTCGCAGATAACAGAATATTTCTTGTAGAATATTTCGCACAATATACTTTTGCAGATAATATAAAATTTCTTAAAGTAAGAATTTAACAAACAACAGTTTAAAAAAAGAGAGACGATGGATTAGGACAACCTAGAAAAATCTATATTGTAGATAGTAGTAAAACAAATGTAGTAAAATTTAATATGATATAATGGCATCAATTCAAATGAACAAACTATGCCATCGATAAATTTTATTGGAGGGCCATAAATCGCTTGCCATATAAAGATACCAAAAACCCAATCAATACCATAATTAGATAGTTTGTTCGAAAATTAGATTTTTATGTTAAGAAAATATGATAAGAAATGAGTCTGAAATATGACCCACATAATAGCTTTACTGTTTCATATGTTAATAAAACAAATTTTTAGATTTTCTTATGGCGTATAAATAATTTATGATATTTACTCTCAATATCTTTATAACAGCCATTTAGGTGTAAAATAAGGTACGTGTAAAATATTTGCCATTAATATTAAATATTATTATTTAAAAATACTTGCTATTATAATTATAAATTCTGCAGAATTTTAATTTGAACATAAGTAATATATGACTTTATAGCATACTAGGATTTTGCCTGTTAAAAGCTAGAAGCAGATTTATTATGAACATTATTTGGTGAATTTTTTTAAAAAAATATCGAAGAAGGACAAAATTAATAGTGCAAAAATTCCAGAAATTTTACTTTATAATTTCGTCAAATTATGAAGCATCTATAACCTATAATTTCAATATTAAGGATCTTCTATCTTAATTACTGTGAAATTTACTTAAACAAGGGCATCATAATAAAATCATTTGACGGTAAAATAATTTTAGTCTAGTGAAATTAGAAATTTAAATACCATGGCTCATGGTTATGCACAAACTTGAATAATTTCAAATGTTACAATGAAATTAATAATTCTGTTTATTGAGAACGAGAAAGCCGAACTCAATTTTTGGCCTGAGAATAAGACTCGTACAATTATTTGATGAATGAAGTCACGAAGATGATAGTTTTATTTGTTTCAATTAATTCGATTCTAAAGGTGATGAAGGAATTTACAATTGAAATAATATTGAAAATTAACTTTTAGCATTCAAAAAATCTAAAAACAAAAATAGCTAAAAACTTAAATTCATTATAAAGGTATAAAGGCTTTACGGTCTAATGATTAAGCATTAGAACAGAACCCATGAACCCCATTCACATAGAGATGTGAATGAAATTTGTACTTATTATTAAAATCTCTAGAAAAAATCTGATAATTTGGTGGGCCTCATCAATTTTGATTGCTATATCCGAAAACCAACCAAAACATCTCTTTATGATTTCAAATCGAATGTTTTGAATTATTCAAATCGGTGTTTCTGAAAGCGTCGATAAAAAGTTGTATCCATGCAAAACACACGCACACACCCATTGAAAGATAAGTATAAAATCTAGATAACATTCTAGATCCTCACCACACACACTCAATTAAAAGATTAGTATAAAATTAGTACAAGAATGATAACATTCTAGATCCTCCCCCCACAAAATAATGCCTAACGGTGGTTTCCGTGAAGGCCAGAGGCAAGGGCAAAGCGAATTTTTTAGTCGGTATTACACCCAGGCGGCATTGAGTCCGACATACCCAGACAAAAGACCTAGTCTGGCATGCGTAAATGCATTTCCTTCGCTATACAAAAAAAAAACACACGCAAACACATATATCTTTTTTTTAAACAAAAACATAAAACAATTTTCATTTTCAATTTCTTTGCCATTATTTTGGAATCAAAAGGCAAACAACAATTACGGCATTTATGCTGTTCATAGAAAACCAATTAAATTCAATTTCCTAAACTATTGTTTAATAAATATTATTTCGATAAACAGTAATTGCGTTGAAACTTAACACGTTTTACAGACATAACATGTATTTAATTGAAGGAATGTATTGATAACAAGTTGTTGATATAACGATAACATAAAACATATCAGGTGGAACGTAGGTACTTATTACGGAACAAAGGTGATATCTATTATTACTTCGTGTATTAGTTATAAGACGAGACAAAAATAGACCATTATTGATGATTTTAGATCAGCAATAATAACATAATAGCTGCTATTAAATTATAGTTTACCACATTATTATAACAGTTGCATTTGTAATCGTGATATAAAGGTAGAGCGAGGCTTAAAGGTCCGCGGTCCACCAGCGATATCTCAAAAACCAGTAAAGATAATAATTTTTCAACAGCAATATTTGAAAGTACAGGGAAAACGATGTACAACCAGCCATCATCTTGATTCTTATGACGTTGCCATCAGGAGATAAACGCCAATGTTTAAAAATTCATTACAAAAGTATTTTCTTCCGTTGTTAGTTTTTTCGGTAGTAAGCACTGTTGTTTAGTTTTCGAGACCTCAATATAATTTTTATTATTTAATTTTTAATTATTTATTATTTTTTAAATTTAATTTTTGTTATTTAATTGTTTCATAAGATGTATTGTTAATTTTAAGTTAGATCCAACAATTTTTCTTTATATAACCTCTATTTAAGCTTACATGTGGGTGGGGTGAAAGGACCAACTGAACCTTTACCATTGCAAAAATGTAAATGATAAAATATGATAAATGAAAAAGTAAATTAGGTTAAAAAGTCAATTTTACAAGAGATATTAAAAAAGTTATTCCAATTCTGCTGATGAATATATCTGAAGAAATACTAGATCAAGGTTATATACAGTGTGTTATCTCTGTAAAAATGTACCCATGAAATTCATATTTAGGATTGGTTGAACATTGTAACTATTCTTTAAAATTAAAAACAAGACATTGGGCCTGCTTGCCCCTGGATGTCCCCATTTTACCCCGTATGTTGGATAAAAAGGACCAGGTGACAAATTTATGAAAAACAGCAAAAAGTCACATTTCTACAATAATGTATTAGCTGAAGGTTTTACTGAACATAGTCAGATAGTTGTTTGTTTGATATGTGTTATTCGTTGTGATATAATTCTAAATATAAATGTTCAAAGTCATCACCTTTGTGTCCCGCCCTATCCTGTCCATTTTTAATTGAAATCAATTTTTTAATTCATTGTTGCAATGTCCCGTCATCTGACTTTTGTGCCATTTGTAGGTTACGTTTTCATGTGTAAGACGCCCGATCGCACAGCAAATACATAACTCTTTGGTAGTTTGTTACTACCAATTCATACGAAAATAGACCCGTAATACAGTGTTACACCATAACATTTCTATTTTATCGGAGAATTTGCTACCGAATATTAATGCGCATAAAATTATAATATTAAAAAAAAAGAATATAAAGGCTTTATGTAAATGTTCACATTTATTAATTTCTTTTAATATATTATAATTTTATGCATATTAACATTTGGCATGCTTGATTTTCATTCAAATTGACTTACCCTAGAGTAAGTTAAGTTTTCGAAAAAATCGAAAATGAATATTTTTATATATCTTTACGTTTCAAAGGTTTCTAAACATTTTGGCATACCTTAGAAAAAATGGATGTTGTATGCGGATACAAATTTTCGTCGAGGATTTCGAGATCACGGATCAACCGATTTGAATGATTCAAAAAAACATTCGATTCCTATTGATATGAGCGTGCTAATTAGTTTTTGGTAAAAGCAGGTCTAGCCGTTTCGAAGATACGGGGCAAGAAGTGCCACAAACAATAACCTCGATTTTAAGAGAACGGAGTGTCCAATTTCAATATTTCGGTTTCGGAGATCTAGTAAAAAAAGTAAAAAAAAAGCCATTCGGCGGTCAAAAATGATCATTAAACATATGCATCAAATTATCAGATATTTTATAGAGATTTTAACAATAAGTATAAATTTTGTTTGCATGTTTATCCGTTAGACGGCGACGCGGCGCTTACGCGCTTTGATATTTCGTCTCTATGCAATTAAAGCAGTACGATTGCTTTGAAAAAAAGTTCAGAACTTCCAAAATATTTCAAAATAAAGAAATTCATAGTTTCTCAAAAATCTAATTTTTTTAAAGTATTTTTTTAAAAAATGTTAATTTTTTTAGAAAAAATAAATTTTGATACGGGAAGTTACAGCAATTTTCCTTAAGGCACGATGCCATACACCCCACTAGTTTGATATTTTTTAAATAGAATATACAAAATCTATTGAAGTGTATGTTATAGTAGATTAGATTTTCAATCAATGATATTATGCTAAATGGCTTATGTTGATCTTTATAATTTGGATATCTTCTTTTAGATATAAATGCCACCTTTCCAACGAGCATAAATCTGAAATTGATACTTTACGAGAAATCTATCAGGGCCGCCATCTACCAAAAAAAATATGGATTTCTTTTTCCCCAACCTAATATAAATATGAATATATTTCACAAATATGAATTTCATAAATACTTTGACGAGATAAAGGGTTAAGGGTCGCTTTCTTGGGGTTGAAATGACTAAGTACAATTTTTAAGCAAAGTCATTATTAATACGGATACTGCTTAATTTGCATTACATGATAGTTATGTACCATGATGTGTGTATTATTATATTTAAGTGAATGATTTAAATGCTACATATTAATTATAAGTTGTATGAGAAAACGACAGTCAGTTATAATTAAATGAAGCAGTCACATTTGTCTTGATAATTATTTTAATTATATATGAATTAAAAATAAATCCATACTTCACTGGTTTTTTTCATACAAATTTGTGTCCTCTTCTCTGTTGATTTTAATAATTTAAAATATACTCATTACATTTCCACCCTAACTTTTCAGTATTAAATGAACTGTAACCTGATGCTCAGCAGACACGTTGTCTGTTTTTGGCTTTTCCATTTTCCGCCTTTTCCACCCCTAAACCAACTTTTCGTCATGTTCTACGGTGTGTGGTAAATGTTACATGATTCCACCCCTAAGATCTCGACATGAGATGGGTCGATGAACTTAGGGATGAATAAGGGAATGTGTTACATGAAATATATTTGCAGGACAATTTTGCTCGATTATGAGATAACTGGATTATTGATTTATATAGTATTTTTGATTAAAATGAACATTTTATTAACTTTCCCTCATAGGGTAAGTTATAGTCGAAACAAATCGAAAATAAAAAAAATTATATATCTTTACGTTTCAAAGGTTTCTGAACATTTTAGTATACCTTAGAATAAATTGATGTATGTGTGTGTACTTTGTGTTTGTGTGTGTGCGGATACAAATTTTCGTCGACGATTTCGGAAACACGGATCAACCGATTTGAATTATTCAAAGAACATTCGATTCTTATTGATAAGGAGCCGTGCTGATTAGTTTTTGGCATAGGCACGTCTAGCCGTTACGGAGATACGGAGCAAAGAGTGCAGAAAATACAAATCGAGTTTTTGAGAGAACGGAGTGTCCGTTTTTAATAATTCAAAAAATATTTTACTTGTATTGATAAGATGAAAAACTGATTAAATTTTTGGGAAGGCAGGTCCAGCGGTTATGGACTCTCAATAAAAATAAGTTGAAAAAATGTCATTTGGCGGTCAAAAATGTTTATTGGTAGATATGTACATCAACTTATCAGATATTTTATAGAGATTTTAATAGTGTATACACATTTTGTGTAAATTTTTTTGGGTTCCGTACCAAGAGTTTTATTACGATACGGTAAGTTCCAGTAATTTGCCTTAAGGCCATGCACCCCACTAGCTATGTAACTAATTATGTAATTGTAGTGAAAAAGTATAAAACGCGACAAATTGCTTCCGAAAATTTAGAGATTTTTTGCATCTAATAGGGGTCATCCAAATTAGCGTTTCACACAATTTATTTGAAAATATGAATAAAAGTATATTTTCAAGTAAAAATACTAAATAATCCATAATCAATAAAAATTGATCAGTCATTAATGCCAGTTGTTATTTTACCGACAAAATGTAAGAGCTCATAAAGTAGGAGACGAACGGTATTATAATTCTAAACATTATAATTCTTGGTACGGAACCTAGAGAAAAGGAAATAAAGTTCAAATGTACTTGTTATTAAAATCTTGAAGCATTTTTCACTTAAAAAATACTATGCATTTTCCATTCCCTCAATGCAAATATATTTACTAATCACTAATGTGAATAATAATTATGATTATTTATACCATTTTAGTTCACTGCCTTTACCAAAAACTAATCAGACATCTTCCCGTCAATAGCAATCGAATAATTTTTGAATCATTCAAATCGGTTGAACCGTGCTCTCGAAAACGTCGGCGAAAAATTGTATCCGCACATACATATATACTACACAGTACACACACAAATACATCCATTTTTTCTAAGGTATGCCAAAATGTTCAGACATTTCCAAAACGTGAATTTGGGCCAAGAATTTTCAATTTCGATTTTGGGCGATGGTGACCAAGTAGTGGTTGACAAAGAATCATGCACTAACAAAAACAAGGATGTAATAAGCGCTCTCCCACACAAGTACGAAAGCCGGCTCGCGGATCACCCAAACTTGCTCCCCAGAAAACTTTGCAACAACTCTACCAGGACCATATTGAAAGAGAAGTTTTTTTGCATTAATCATGAAAATTCAATAGATAATGCCTTTGACTAATCACTGGCAATAGTCTGATAATATGTATTTTCTAATGACTTCATTTCTATTGGAAATGTTTTACTTGCTGTCCGTTTCAGGACGGTTGTAAAAAATATTATTCAATAAAAAATTGATTATATTTTATATTAAAAATATGCCATAAGAATCATTTTGCATTTGAACATTTATAATAAATAATGTGTGATATACCCGAAGAAAAATGAGAGCTGAACCCAAATAAAATCCGGAAAGTTCAGTATGGGTGGATTTTATATCCACCTGTAAGCTCTTAGGCTAATTTGACTTATATTAATACTACGTCAGTTTTACAGGTGGCAACCCTAACAGTTGTCTCGCCTCTGTGTGTGATAAATTTATTAATATTTTTATTGATGTAGCAATATATATTGCTATATAAATTTTCAAATGAAAGCCAAAGTCACTACTACTTGACATCAGATTCCTCGAAATTCCGTCGTTCTTGCCATTTACCCACTAGTAAGTTCAAATGCTGAAAATGCTTCTATTTATAAATAAAAAATTACAAAAAATATAAAGTATATTTCTTGCA
>NW_020539727.1:3390645-3410185 GCF_003426905.1 Ctenocephalides felis
AGCAAAAAAATGCAGAAAATCGAGTTTTTGATATAATATCTGATGTGCATATGTCTAGTGGTCATTTTGACCGCCAAATTGCATTTTTTTTACTTTTTTTACTAGATCTCCAAAACCGCTAGACCTGCCTTCATGAAAATTTTCATCAGTTTTTCATCTTGTTAATACAAGTAAAATGTAGTTTGAATTATTCAAATCGGACGCTCCGTTCTCTTAAAAACTGAGTTACCGTTCGTGGCACTTTGTCCCGTATCTACGGAACGGCTTAACCTGCCATCGCCAAAAACGAATCAGCACGTCTCCTTATCGAATTATCGAATTATACTCAATACGAATCGATTTTTTTTTTTTGAATTATTCAATCGCATCGAAGTTTGTTTTCGTCAAAAAATCCAATTCGCTAATTTCACGTTTTCTAGACGTTATTCTGAATAGAATAAGTATGTGTGTGTGTAAACAGATTTTTTGCCGCATATCCATTTAAAAGCCATTCGATGTATCTCGATGAGGACTAGCTTTTCTCAGATTTGTGCGACGATCGGTCGAGCCGTTTCTTTGTAAATAGCAGAAAAATGAAAAATATTTCGTCCACGTTTCAGCCCGCGATTCTAAATCGGTTTTGAATATTCAAAAACCGTTCGAAAGACATTGGTGGGAATTCGTGGTGATTAGTCTTTGGTAGAGATCTGCCGGGCCGTTTTCTTGTGATAATGTGTTAATTATTTTTTTTGACGGTAGATATCATAGTCTTATAGATCAAACTAAAATATAAGTCCCTATGACAAGTAGTTTAATTATAAAAATTCGTCAAAGTTGCAAAAATTAGTATCATTTTTTTGGCGTTTGTCAAAATCAGAACTTTCATCGATGTTTGCCTAAAAACTCCTCAAACGATTTTAAAAATTTAAGAACCAATCGATGTATTTTGATGTGAAATATCTTTTCTTAGTTTTGTGCGACGATTGGCCGAGCTGTTTCTTTGTAATTTGGTAAAAATTTTAAACTTTTCATCCACATTTAAGCTCATACTACCGAATCGATTTTAAAAAATCAAAAACTGTTTAAAAGATATTACCTGGGAATGATATTGATTAGTTTTAGGTGCAAATCCACCGAGGCTTTTTCTTGTAATTAACTTTTTTTGGCGATATACATCATGATCTTATAGAACTTACTGAAATATTACGGCCTTACGATAGTTTAATTAGTAAAAGTTAATAAGTTAAAGTAGTTTAATTTTAAAAATTCATCAAAGTTTGAGAAAATGAATAGTTTTTTGACGTTTGTTAAAATTAAAATTAGACTATTTACTTGGCATAACGATAGATTACTTGGTCTAAATGAACATACTAAATCATTAAAGTCCTACGAAAACTGGTTCAGTTACAAAAATTTAGAAAACACTCCGAGTTAACGTGTTCGTTCGTTTTCAATTATGTGTAATAAATCCACTCGGAAAACTGATAAATTAATCACTGATAAATTAATTTATTTTATATTGATTAAGTCGATTATTTACAAATATCGGGAAGTTCATGCAACTTGCCTTCAGGATAAATGCTACTTTCAATCAGTTTAATTTCATATTTAGTAACACAAAATAGAGTAATGAATAAATATTGTATACCAAATCAGTATAATAACAGTATTAATCGTTGACATAACATTATAACATCGATTTTTCTTTAAACTTTATTTTCAATAGCAATCAGAATATAGGACAATTATATGAGCTATTTGGTCATTATGTCAGTCACCCGCAAACATACACACACACTTTCAAACACACATATAAATTAATCTGATAAATATAATATTGATAGCTAGAGAATCACTTCAATAAGTAATTCTACTATTCTGTTCATATTAAGTTGTGGTAGTTTTAAAGGTCCTCGATATTATCTTTGGCATATTACATTGATAATATGTATTTACATTTTGAAATCGGCGCCAATTTTCAAATCCCAACGGCCATTGCTAATATCTCGATATATCTTCTCTTCTGGCAACACTGCGTAGCCGTCAGCGGCTTCGTTTGATGTAATATCTATCGATCGATCCCTTTTCGATAGAAATAATAAAGAGCTATTCGATTGACCCAAAATCTCGATATGTAAGTATTTATATTTACCTTTTCCAATACCGAAAGCTATATTGTTATTTCGTACGATAGTTTCGACAAAATGTATGCAAATACTGAAATAGTGTATATAGAATTGTTAGAAGACGACTATAAGAAATATCAAGATTCTTTAGTGAAACTGCCATTGGATAATTCAGTATGTTCTGCAAATTTTGTGATATAACCTAAATAATAATAAGATACATGTATGAGAGAACTATATATTTAAATTCATACTGTTTTGACAACAAAATGGTTAGGCGAAGGTGTTATATTTTATTAATAACACAATGCAATGTGTCAACTGTCAATTTAAAATGCTCTTTTACTTAATAGCCGGGTAAGTTATTCAATAATTTTAAAAATTCATATAATTGATGTCTCCCCTATATACATGGTTTAACCTACAACCTTCTTATCTTTTATCCTAATATTTATTCTTATCCCCCAGTTAAATATAATGAAAGAGCGCCAAAGGAAGAGAAAAATGCAAGATACTGCTGAGCATGCCACCTTCTCCTACAAAAAAATAGTCGTACCTGTTTCCATGCGCAGTGTCTACTGGAAATACTTCGGCTTCCCTGCTGACGAGAACGGCACAATTCTATCCAAAGAATACATAGTCTGCAGCATCTGCCAAAGACAGATCAGAAACAACCACAACACCACAAACCTCCGAATACATCTTGCAAACAGACACAACACTTTATACACAGAACTACTCCAAACAAATTCCCCATCTGACTTAAACAAATCAGACAAAAAAGCTCTAACATCCGATTACCCCACCGATACCAAAAGAACTTACACCATTGAGACTGATATGGAAGGAGTCATTAAAGTCACCAATGATTTGCCGGTAGAAGATGCCAAAGCTGTTTATAGTGCTTACGATAGAGTAGGAAAAATGGTCACATGCAAAGTTGATTTGCCTGAAATTGATGATCATATGTATGCTGAACAAGTCGATACACTTGATGAATATTATATGCAGAATCCTGATAATTCACCCATAGATGATCACACTTTGTCAGAGATCATCACCAAGTTTATTGTTATGGATATGCATTCACCTGAAATTGTTAACGGTAATTGTAATGGACACATTTTATCCTTTTATTTACTTTTCTGTAAGCATATATGAGTATTTATAATAATCTATTCAAAAATATTTAATATTTTTCGAATATTTTATTATGGTACAGTAGAATCCGCTTAGTATGACATCGAAATCTCGTCATACTAACCGGTCGTCATACAAAGCATACTGAAGAAAAACTTTTTAATATGTAAATATGTTACATGTTTCAGTAATTTAAAAGAAAAGCCTAATATATATTTTAATTAAAAATAAAAATGACACATTAAAATTTAATATAAAATAAAATTGACATAGGGTAAGGCGGGGCACAAAGGTCCAATTTGACTTTCAATAATTATACTGTCTAAACTCTAAACCCAATGAGCAACCTTGCAACACATAACACACATCAAACAAGCATCTATCATCGAACTATGTACAGAAAAAATTTCACATAATTTCTAATATTATTTTTATTTACTTATTTTTTTTTTTACTATTTTTTTTCTAAAGTGGGACAACCAGGGGGCAAACAGATGCAATTTACTCTATTAAATTTTAAAGGGATTTTACACTATATTATTGAACCAATGCAAAATTTTAATTCTGTGGGGTATATTCATATTTAATTCTGTCAGTATATTACATTGATCTGCTATTGGTCAGAAATATTCATCAGAAGAGCCGGAATAACAATTTATTCAATTTATCTCTTGTAAAATTGCTTTTTTTTTAAAATTTACTATTTTATTGCTTACACTTTTGCCAAAGTAAAGGTTCTGCTTGTCCTTTTTATCCCACTCATGTGCTGCTTATCTTCTGATAGCAAAGTCATAATAATAAAGGTGATGGCTGGTTATGAATTTATACATTTTTCGCCTTCTACTAACAAATATAATTGTTAAAAAAAATCTAATTTTATTTGTTTATGAGATATCCGTGAGGGGCCATTAATAATTAGTCTACCCTACCCATAAACATACAAATGTGTTTTTTTAATGTAAGTAATCAGTAATTTTTGATTGATTTCTTTGCATAATTTTATTGTAAAAACAGTCTCTGGTGCTACTGTGCACAAAAGACATAGCAATTGTTTTCGTAGACTTGGTCACATCATGTAAAATCATGTCGGTCATTATAATTGGACATATTTTTTGGCAAAAATGGGTCATTATAAGCGACATGTCAATGTGAGCGATGTCAATATATCCGACTAGACAGCTGTTTTTTTAAGGAATTTTATATGGAAACCAAATTCCTAGTGCGATTACGTCATATTAAGCGGTTGTCAATATATCCGGCGTCATACTAATCGGATTCTACTGTATTTATAATAATCTATTCAAAAATATATAATATTCCTCGAATATTTTATTATGGTATAAGAAGTTCCGGCAATTTGCCTTAAGGCACGATGCCATACACCACTAGTTTAATCCTTTCCACTCGCAAATTGTGAGATTTATATGTATTTTGACGCCGGAGCGGCATCTGAGTGGAAAGGGTTAAATTTATATTTAGCAATACAAAATTCTTGGATTTTATAAAACCATCTAATATATTCCAATTTCCAGGTTCTGGTTTCTTACTACTAATCAAAACTCTCCAACCTTCATCTGAAATTCCTACTGTTGAAAAAATTGAGCAACAAATTATTCCATCCCTTTACGACGATACAAAAATTGGTATTATCCAAAGGATATCAGAACACAGACACTACATAAGTCTTTCAATTGAAGAATGGCTTTCTTGCAATGAAAAGAATTATGTTACTTTCTATATAAATTATGTTGAAAGTAGTTGCTTGAGTATTCAAACAAGAGCTCTAAAAACTGTATGCTGTCCGGAAGATTCAGATGCTCTTTATTGGTCTGATGTATTTGATGCAGTTTGTTCAGAGTTTTGTTTGTCTATAGAAAAAATTACAGCTGTGGTTGTGGGTTGGTGTCGAGGAGCGATTATCCAAGCTGTAGAAAACAAAGGTAAGGTGATTTTTTTTTATAAAAACTGAGTATTAATTATTAGGTGACCGTGGTTTATTGTTTCAAATTTGGGACAGAAACTTTAAGAGAGCAGGGCTACTTAAAATAAATAACATAATATAATTTTTTAATATATTGATTATCAAAATTATATAAAAAAGAGTGCGCATAAGATTTGCAAGCGATTGAATTAAAACTTATTTGCTATTGTACGATTTTTGCTATTCTTAATAGCCATTGGGATCGAAAAACAAGTAGACTTCCTCTAAACTTCCATAAGTGTTCGAGATATGATTCTGAAAAAGACATATCTTCCGCATGATAGAATAAAGCTGTATTGCTTTAATATTTTTAATATCTATAAAAATGCAGAGAATTATTATGTCGAACAACGCCTAAATAAATATTGTTTTCACAATTTCACTTATCATGTAATTGTGTTGGAAAAACTCCATGTAATTAAAATTATAACATACATTAATTAACTGCTTGTTTTTTTTTACCTTTTCGCTGGCGATAAGGTTTCACTCTTTGAACAGCTGTAGTATCTGTCTTTCCTATAAAAATAATTTTCATTTTAATAACCTCAAAAATATATAGTAACCACGAATAATACAAATTACTTCAATAGCTTGACGTTTCTTACACGGCACAAATGTTTCATTTGTTTTATTATTTGATGTACGCATATAATCAAATAGTGCAGTAAACGGAGCGTTTTAGGTCTGAATTTTTTTACTGTGCTCCGAATTGAATGAAATTTTGGAATTAGGTTCATTATACCCTCAAGTTCAAAAGTGAAAACAATTCGGGTTGCGCCATCACCACCCGGGGGGGTGACACCCCTTCTAAATTGTGTAATTACATTTTTTCAAAATAACGTCGGAAATCGATAGAAGAACTAATTATAAGAAAAAAATGTCTCATATAGTTTTTCAAAAAAACTAATACTTTTCAAGTTACTGGCCACTGAAGATTCATATATTTTTGGCGTTTTTTTCGTTTTTTTGCAAATATCTCTTAAAATATACATTTTAACGAAAATCATGTAATGAACAAAATAATGTCAATAAAAATCTTAATAAATCGGTATTACATAAAGTGTTCTAGGAAAAATATTAAGCAAGATTTGAAAGAGCAAAGTCGTTTTTTATTCCGTTCAAGATTTAATTGTTGTATTTAAAGCCAAAAGTAGTGAATCTGCTAGAATTCATCAAGATGTCTATAATGAAGTCAATTCTAGATGGAATGTGAATTACTTTGATTCTGGTGGAAATGGCGCTCATTAAACCATATGAATTAAAAGAAAAAAACTTCGTATATGTTTCTTATTTGCATGATAGCTCACTCATTTTACACGCAAAAAACTTGTAACAGCACTCATTTTAAAGCTTATGTTGAGCACTATAAAACCCAATTTCACCGAAATGCATAAAATGTAAAACCTCGACACTAGATGGCTTTAAATACAACAATTAAATCTTGAACGAAATAAAAAACGACTTTGCTCTTTCAAATCTTGCTTAATATTTTTCCTAGAACACTTTATGTAATACCGATTTATTAAGATTTTCATTGACATTATTTTGTTCATTACATGATTTTAGTTAAAATGTATATTTTAGGAGATGTTTGCAAAAAACGAAGAAAAACTCCAAAAATATATGAATCTTCAGTGGCCAGTAACTTAAAAAGTATTAGTTTTTTTGAAAAACTATGTGAAACATTTTTTTTTTATAATTAGTTCTTCTATCGATTTCCGACGTTATTTTGAAAAAATGTAATTACACAATTTAGAAGGGGTGTCACCCCCCCGGGGGACGATGGCGCAACTCGAATTGTTTTCACTTTTGAACTTGAGGGTAAAATGAACCTAATTCCAAAATTTTATTCAATTTGGAGCACAGTAAAAAAAATTCAGAGGTTATACCCTTTTTTCCTCTCCGTTTATTGCACTAAAAGAAGCCTCGCACATGATACAGCGACCAATCACAATCGACCCGTATAGAAATGATTTCATCGAGAGCGAATGACGAACAGTTCGGGCGTAACGGCCTTCCGTTGCATTTTCACAGATTTACTCCCTAGTCGCGCCTAAAGAAGTTTGTAGAAAATTGTAAAAAATGTTATTTTTTATGAGTGTTTTGAAAAACTAATTCTTATTGAAGTAATAAGAATGTTTTTAAAAATTTGTGATTATTCAGGTCAAAAAATGAAAATGAACCCAAGGTTGATAATTCTGGACTGTCCTGAAACATATATGGTCATCCTAATTAATTATGGTTGTTTCACTAAGAAAGAACACTGGTTCTTTAGCTTTGCTATTTTAAATCATTGAAATGAAACATAAGATAATATTTAATAAATTCAATACCTCATTTAATAAATATTGTGTTTACTATAATGTATTATCAGATATTTTTCAAAATTTCAAATTATTTGTATTTGTTGTATGTTGAAAAATCTTATTCACAAACAGAATTTTATTATTTGTTTAAGGTATAAGCGTAATTCCATGTGTCATACAAACAATACAAATGTGCGCAGAAACATGTTTTAGTCATGAAGGTGCTTTAGATGTGATTGATAAATTGTGCAGCCGCATGTGTAAATTTAACAATCAGGTAATTACTAAAACTGTTGAGTATTCATATATAAGAAAACTCTTTATTTAATTTTATACTGTTTTCAGAAATGAAATAATTTATTAGTTTGTTAATAATAAAGTTTAATTAGTTGTGGGTGGCATTATGTTAAATTGCTATAACTTTCTGTACCGTAATTAAATATTTGAGAAATGATAATAGTTAGTAATTAATAAAAATTGATCAATAATTAATAACAATTCTTTTAAATATTTTCAAATAGATTGTAATAAATACTATAAATTTTATCATTCATAGACCTTAATTGCATAAAAGGCTTACATATGTTTTTAAAAATTCTAATATTTACAAAAAATGGTTATATATGTATAAACAAACCTAATCTATCTGAAGAAGTCCTTATCTCATATTTCTAAGAAATATAAAAAATATTAAAATTGAATTGCAAAGTTCATATTATTTATTTCAAATATATCAGGGAGCTTTAGAATTTTTGAAATTCAAAACATTGTATATTTTTAAAAATTAAAATATGGATAGTCTTCAATATTCCTTAAAATGCATTCTTTTTAAATTTTGTGAAATTTTTGAAAAGATGCATTACCACACGGGAAGTTAATTACTTTTTATTTGTCTGTTGTAATATTTGATCCTCTATTTCAATTTTGACCAGGATGAATCCTATGAAGATTACCGTTCAGTGTGGCTCTCGACATACACTTTATTAGAAAAATGTCTGCAGAAGAAATCTAGTTTAAACATTGTACACTACTTAAGTGAAAAAGAATGGCAAATTGTCAAGGATGTTGTCACTGTTTTAGCACCACTTAAGGTAGTAATATTAACTAAATCATTTTTATGGGTATACAATATATTTCTTCATTTATTCAACATTATTTTTTAATTTATTTTCTTACTTCTAATTCTAATTGATTTTAACTCAACATTTCAAATTCTAACTCTAATATATAGATCTTTAAATTTATTTTTCCTGTAGACTACTATTATTACATTAGGAGAAACTAAATTACCCACATTGTCTGTTATGAAACCAATAATGTGGCAACTGACTACATCACATTTGAAAGCCAAGAATACGGATAATGCATTTGTGTCTAGGATGAAAGCCAAGATTTGTAAAATTCTCAATGAAAGGTAATAATTAAAAGAAATATTTTATGCAGCTATATGTTTTTTCACTTTCAAGAAATTTCTAAATTCGAAATAGAAAGCTTAAGAATGCTTTAACCCTTTCCACTCGAAAGCCGCCCCTCCGGCGACAAAATTCATATGATTTTGCAATTTGCAAGTGGAAAGTGGATATTTCTGATTGTATATTGATGAAAATTTAACACATAAATTAATTATCTTCAACAATTGTTCAGTAAATGTTATATTTATAGGTATAGTGAAAAGGCATTATCATCAATTCTGACCAAAGCAGCTTTCCTGGATGCTAGATTCAAGTTATTGCCATATGCCCCCGCAGAGGAATTAGAGGAAGTGCATGAAAGCATAGAAACTTATGTAAAGGAAAAATCTAGATTGCGGACTTGTAGAAGCACGAGTAAAGATCAAAGACGGATTAGTGGTATGTTGTAGTGCTTTTTTACATAATTATTAAATAAACTAGTTGTAAGTAGCAATTTGCATTGTGGTATTATGTACAGTTAATCGGCCGAAAAATAAGCCATTTCTCTAGTATTGTTCCTGTGAAAACTATTAAGGGGGTCTTCCTATGTGACGGCCTGTTTTTTAGGGATATTTTAGGATTTTTTTTCTACGACCAGTAAATATTTAGAGCTTCAAGTTTTTTATCATTTATTAACACATATTTGGACAGTATAAATATAAAATTTCAGCTAAAAATATTCAGTCAAACTAGAGTTAGAGCGCTCTGAACACCCCCGCCTCGAAAAAAAAGAGCTCCCACTTCCTCCACGATTCCGGCTGATCGGCTTATCTGAAAAAATAAAATAAACGGCGTTTTATTTGTAGGCTTAAAGCACGGAATGACCTATAATCAAATGAATATAAAAAAAAATGGATTTTTGATAGACATTTGAAATAAAAGTTGCAAATTAGGCGTTATTTTTTTTGTTTTTTGCTAAAATTTTGATAATTGTTCATTCCATGCGTTTAAATATATTGAGTGTGCCCTGTAAATTTCAAGTAATTCTGAGATACAATGGAGGAAAGTTTGAAAAACACAGTTTTGAGAAAAACGCGTTTAAAATTTCTAACTGCCAACTCAGCGCTCCGAACCGCTCTTTCTTTTACCTGCTGTATCTTTAAAACGACTTCGTATTTTCTAAAATCGCTTTACTACCGTATTCTAGACATGTTAAGGGAGCAATTTATGAAAAAAAAAATCGATTTTTTCAACCCATCACATAGTTTCTATATATATATGAAGGCATCTCTTAGCTATATTTTTAAAATAACAGGTAAAAATATTTATTTAAAAATAAGTTACAGCAGATCTGCATGAGCACCTCGCGAAAAACACGTTTTGCTGTGACCACTCTATCTCTGAGTAAATTATCTGAGATTAAAAAAAACCAAAAAAGATTTTATTAAATAAATGGTAAATCTAGTAATTAATCGAAGCAACAAGCAAAATAATAATTTTTCTTAAAGAAAACGGTTTTTTGTCGAAATTTTGACCTTAAATTGTTCATAAAAACTAAAATATTTATCGGGCAGAAAAAATCTTAATCACTAACTACTTTCTTCCGTCTTAGCCGTGTTTTCTTTTCCAAATTTGCGTGTAACTTCGAAAATATTCACCAGGATGAAATAAATATTTTTGTGTGTATTCTTAAGTATATGTACATTCAAAAAAAAAAATTTTTTTTTGGAAAATCCTATCTAACCCTTAAGGCAAGTTGCATGAACTTCCCCATACAGACACATAATAAACTTAATCAGTAAGAATTGAAAGTTGTTTAGGTTAAAATATTCAACTGTTATTTTGAAAATAGAATTTTTACTTTTACTAAAAAATAATCAATACGATTTCCAATTTTTTTCTTTCAAACATACTTATAATATACAGATATTGTATTAATTCATTTTATTTAGTTAGGGTTCTCAAAATGTATTTTGTTGAAGTGTAGACTGCAATAAGTAGCTACCCACAAAACAACGCAGAAAGTACATATGATTTGGCATAGATTCTGATTAGACTCACTTAAGCTCACTGCGAAATTGTAAATTTTGATGATTTTTTATAATTCAACCGATTTTCGTAGGCTTATAATATTTCAGTATGTTATTTCAGATTATAAAAACTAAGGTCACACAATGTTTTATCAAAATCACCAAAATAAAATCCAACATTACGGTCAAAAAAATTTTTTTTATTGGTCAAGCTGATCTGTATCACATACTAATCAACGAGATTTCCGACCAATATTTTTCGAACAGTTTTTGAATATAAAAAAACTCGATCGTTAAGTGGTTAATTAAAATCGATTCAAGGTTGTGGGCTATAACGTGGCCGAAAAATTTTACACTCGTAATGATGGGGAGAAGTGATGATTGAATTTTGGCAAAGGCAGGTCCAGCCGTTTCGGAGATACAGGGCTAAATGTGCAAAAAATGGCAGTTTTTGAGAGAACTAAGCTTTCCAATTTAAATGATTTAAAAATACTTTCTGCTTATGGGGGATATTTTTTTTCAATTTAATTTTTTTTTAATTTTCAAAAAAAAATTAGGATTTTAATTCTAATTCTAGTTGAAGTTCTAAATGTGACTTATAATACTTCAGATAATTATAATAATCTATTTGAAAACATTTGATATTCCTCAAATATTTAATTAAGTTATGGGAAGTTCCAGCAATTTGCCTTAAGGCACTATCCCATACACCACTAATTCCAAATTTGATTCTGAATGATTTGAAACTTCAAGAAAACTTAAACATGTTACTAATAAGAGTGCGATATATTTATTATATGGTTTAGGTATATAATTTCTTAGTTACATTTTGCTTTTATATTTAGGTATGCAATTATTATTGGGCGAAGTCTGTTCAAACAATTCCAACGACAATGATCCAGAATCAGTCGCATCACGTGAGTTCATAATGTTTCAGAGTGAAACAGCCGTTTGTCTGGATCAGTGCCCTCTTGAATGGTGGACTCATAAGTAAGTAAATTGGAATATTTTATTTTTAAAATCCCTTTTACATTTTTTTTCTCTTCACTTTCAGTGAGAATAAGTACCCAAACCTATACGATTTAGCTATGTTTTATCTCTGCATACCAGTTTGTTCAATAAGTTTTGATAGAATGTCTTGGAAAAAAGCTATTTATTACCAGAACCAAAGAGCAGCACTAAGTAGTGGTATTCTTGATCAAATCATTTTTATAAATAGTAACTATTAGATTTAAGTTTATGTTATTGGTAGATTTTTAGTTATAAAAATTGTACAAAGTAATCTTTTTATTGACATTATATAGTAATTGTTGGTAATTATGAACTTTTATTATGGAATGCATACCCACAATCAGATCTTTAGATATTGAAATTAGCACTATATTTTTATTCTGATCTAATAGTTTAATGACGTTTTGCCAAATGATTAAGCTATGAGTTAGCTTGGAAAATCCGATAGAATAGTCCTGATTATTATGAAAATATATTTATTTATAGTATAAAATTATATGATGATTTTATAAATAATTATGTAACTTGATAAGTTTAATACACTTCTTTGAAGACTGAGATTTTGTCTCGATTTCTTTATTAATTAATCAACAATAGTTTTGATTATCCACCAAAGATTTATTAACTAATTATATTATTTTTTCAATATTAAATGAGAAACATAACGAAATTAATTACTTGGTTTGGATACATTTATCAAGATAATACTATGCATCTGTTTTTTTTTAAATTAGTATGTTATCTCTTAATTCATTTTTGTATTAAAAACTCATTTGATCTGTGATATTCAAGTGATATATCAGTTGAGCTTATCATTATAATATATTAATTAAGAAAATAAAAAGTACTAAGAAGCATCTTACTATATTGAATTTAACACTTTTATAATAAATAATAACTTTAATTAATATCTTCTATAGCGACATAAATATCTTATATTTTATATATGATTTACAATCTTTAATTTATACATATTTTTTTAACTTTTTTTCAAATATCAAAAGCAACAATAATACTAAAGTTCAACTTTTATGAAGTGATTGCAATATTACAATTGCTTTCAATATTTATTATAGTATTTTAAAATAAATTTCGTATATGAAAACTATTTTTAAGGATGATATAAATATAGAAAAATTCCAAAAATTGTTGGAGCAGAAGATTGTTTAAATTAATAAACAATCTCTTGTTTGAGTTCTGTGAAATAGTTATTAGAAGTAAGATGTCTAATTTTTGTTCTCTAGAAGATATGTTTCGTAAATCATTACTTAAATAAATGTATATAATTAAACACCAATAATAAGAAACCATTGTTTTGGTAGGGCACTCCGAGATTATAAGTTTCTATAGCAAGTTGTTTAATTGTTTGAAATGTTTTATTTTTAATAGTATTTGAAAATATATTTCACTTATAGCCAAAGCTTACATTACAGTGATGACTAAATTATAGTGATATTGAAAAAGATATTGTGGTATGTTATGAATAAAATATTGCATTTTATAAAGGCAATAAATGTAAGAGAGTAAAGTATTACCTTAGCATGTTGATATATCTATAATTAAAAAATTACTAGCTAACTTGTTTCAAATTGATCTTTAATTGAGGTCCGATTTTGTGTAATTTGTAGTCCTTGCTCAAAAACTTTTCTTTGCAAGTTGCAAAGAATTTTAATATCTATAGCAAATGTTTTTTTTTGCTGAAGTTATCCAGGTATTGAAAAAAATTAATGTAATTTAAACTGTAAGCTTGCTTCTTTCTCTAAAGTTACTTTCAGTCTTTCAAACTAGGAATTTAAATTTAGACAAGACATTATAGATAAGTAAAGAGTCTCTAATGCTTTTTCTGATCGATTTCGTTAGAAAACAGTTTATCTTTAGGATCCCACTCAACTTGATCTTCTGTATCTAATGCATCCTTAATAATTTATTTTCCATGAATATCAGATTAAGTTAGTTGATTCAGACTTCCAAGCATAGATAATGACTTTATTCTACTCGGCAACCAAGGGCTATACAAAAAGCTTAATTTAACAAAATATATCCTACTTACTTTTCACACATTCATTTGTTCTATTTTTACAAAGTATAAACTATATTTAATAAATTTTTGTTTATAAGTGTGCAAGATTTGAAGTGTTTTAACTTTCCTCAATAACAAGTTTGCTCAAATGCAAAAATCATAACACAGACCACTAGAAGTTTCAGCACGAGGACTTTTAATGGACACATTAAAAAAGGAATAAATGATAAATATAATATATATATTTGACAATATATATATATATATATATATATATATATATATACATATACATATATTGTCAAGCTGTTTAAATATAAACTTGTATTAATTAATAAAGAGTAAGTTTTAGAAAATATGCAAACCATCAAGGAGGGTATGTTGTAGATAGAACATCCTGTATACTTTTATTAAATCTAACAAGATAAAATTATAAACGATAAGAGATATGGCTCAGTTGATAGATATATTAAAAATTATAATAGTGTTATAATTTATTACACTACCTCTGTATAAGTATTGTATATAATCACCTGTGTAGATATTGTAAAGTTATAGCCAAAAATGTTTAGTTGAATAATGTCGAACTAATGTCGATTAGATTTTAGCATAATGTACTTTTACTACTTTACAAAGTCAATAATAAACTAGTGGAACTTCCCGTACCGTAACGAAATGTTCGAGGAATACTGAATGTTTTCAAATAGATTATTATAAATATTGTAACATTATATAAACTGAATTGCAAAGTTGAAATTATTTGTTTAATAATTTGTATATTAGAACTATAGTCAGAATTAAAAATAAAATCTGTAATATTTTCGATATACAAAAAAAAAAAAAAAAAAAAAAAAAAATTGAGACAAATTTTTTTTTTCAAAATCAATTATTTTGTTAGGACAAGCAGAAAGTTCTTTGAATCATTCAAATCGGACGCTTAGTTTTCTCAAAAACTGTCATTTTTTACATATTTACTTCCGTATCTTCGAAATGGCTGGGCCTGCCTTTGCCAAAAACTAATAAACACTTCTCCCAATCATTACTAATTGAATGTTTTTTAGATCATTCAAATCGGATTTCTATTTTCTGCACTCTTTGCTCCGTATCCCCGAAACGGCTGGACCTGCTTTTTGCAAAAACTAATCAGCTCTTTTCCCTATCGATAGGAATCGAATGTTTTTTGAACCATTCAAATCGGTTGATCCGTGCGCCCGAAAACGTGACTGGAAATTTGTATCCATGCATACGTACACACACACACACACATCCATTTTTTCTGAGGTATGCCAAAACGTTCAGAAACCTTCAAAACGTCGAGAAATGTAAAAATTTTCAATTTCGATTTTCGGCCCATTACAATAACTTACCCTACAGGAAATTAATAAAAGACATTCGAATTTATGACGTTAACAACAAAATTCATGTGTAAATTATAATATGTATATCAAACTACTCAAAATTATATTATATAACAGTCCTTGCTTGTATTGCAGTCCTTGTTTTTCTTCTCAAGTTACAAAGAATTTTAATATTTTTGGCAAATGTTTTCTTTTCCTGAAGTTATTCAGCTAATATAAATTATAACAGTGTTTTAATTAATAATATTACCTGTGCATCAGTATTGTATATAATCACCTTTGTAGATATTATTTAGTTTGTTTAGTTCGACTTATGTTGATTAGATTTAAGCATAATGGCTACATAGTCAATAATAAAAAGCATAATGTACTACTTTACATAGTCAATAATAAAAAAAGACATTCTAATTTATAACCTTAACAAGATATTCCATATGTCAATTATAATATATACTCAAAATTATATTATAAAATAGTTTTATAAACAGTACCCACAAATAAAATTCGAAATTTAAAATTGCCGCCTTAAAATTGACTTCAGTGCCATCTGCCAATTTCACTTCTAACTGTACCCTGACAGTTATTTTATTAAATATTGCAGTATTTATTGTTTTTTGTTAGAAAACAATTAAAAAGTGTTTATTAATTACAAAATAAATATATATTATATTATATATAATATATTATTAATGTAATAAATAATGCAAAAAATATAAATAAAACAAAATAGTGTTTATATTGCTATCTCCATCATCCCCTCCATTGTGCATCTCCCTCTCTCTCTCTCTCGTTTTGACAGAGACGCCATTACCACAAGCCATCTATCATCAGTTCTCTTCCGTGGTTAGTGAGTGACAGTTCTGTTTCTAGTTTTTTACGATTTGAATTTAATTTAATAGTTCATTTCGAGTTAATTCAGTTTGTTTGTTGTTAAAATCATACAAATGACTCAAGACAATTGTGTTGTGTTGGAAAAATCGACAAATTCTGTGCATCCAATAGATGGAAGAGCTTGCACAAAGCCGGTCACCAAGGTTAGAGGAAAATGTCAAATAATAAATAATAATGGTGGTGGTTGTTGTTGTAGAATTTGTTGGGTTTATTTGTGAAGGAATTAGTACTTACTTTTATGCATATATATTTTTATTCATGCATATTTATATATGTTTGAATTAAATGCTCAAAACGCGTTGACATAACTTGTCAAATTTTTAATAATTTTCAGTTGAAGTGACAGTTATAATTTTTTAATTTTTATTTATTTTTAATAACACTTGTTTCATATATAAATATAAAAAAAATATTTTTGAATGACTCTCATGGAAAATTCACTTCAATTCAATAGTTTTTTGAAGTCATATTTTAATATTAAAATTTGACAATCGTGCTTTGTTATATCAGCATTTTATCATAGGTTCCAAAACTTTTTTCCTTTGTGGACCCCTTGCATTTTGCTATGGACCCCTTATATACCCGATATCAATTTTTTATGAATTTTTTAATGTACTAAGGTTTACAGTAAGCGTTGACTTAATTAATCATATTTTAATTAATTTGTCATATTTTTGTCAATAATTTTCAGTTAAAGATTTCTAGTATCACGTGTTTCATATACAAATATAAAAAAAATTGAATAACTCTCATGCAAATTCAGTTGAATTCAATAATTCTCCAATATTCCACTATAAAAATCTGACTCTCTTGTTTTATTATATTTGCATTTTATGATTTAAGTCATAGGTTCCGAAACTTTTTTTTGTTGTGGACCTCTTGGGCTTTGCCATGGACGACGTCCTATTTTTTTTATAAATTTCTATGTAAATAACATGTTATATTTTTAATAATTTTCAGTTGATGAAGTATCATTTCTTAATTTTTATTTATTCTTATTAAGACGTGTTTCATATATCAACATAAGAAACATTTTTAAATATTTCTTATGGAAAATATTCATTTTAATTCATTAGTTTAATTTTTATTTTTTTTATTCCAATAGTTTTTTAAAGTTGTATTTCAATATTAAAATCCTACTTTCATGCCCGGTTAAATTTGCATTTTATGATTTAAAGAGTTTCCCAAACTGTTTTGCGTTTAAGACTCCTTGGGCTTTGCCATGTACCTTATAGACCCCTTTTTTAAATAATTTGTAAATTTCTAAATGTACTAAGGTTGACATAACTTGTTATATTTTTAATAATTTTCAGTTGATAAAATAATATTTCTTTGTGTTTCATATATCAACATTTTTTTTTCTCTCAAGGGAAGTTCATTTGAATTCAATAGTTTTGTGTAGTCATATTTCAATATTAAAATCTGGCTCTCTTACTCTGTTATATTTGCATTTTGCCATTTAAGTCAAAGGTTCCCAAACATTTTTCGTTATGGACCGACCCCTATTGACTTTAGGACCCTTGATATAATTTTTTTTTAAAATTATAACTGCACTATTATTAATTATTTAAACAAAAAATACTATACACATTTATTAATTAAACTTCATTTTTTAAATAAAAAAATAAATGTTAAATTATTAACATTTCACAACATTTTGCAACGTTTAATATTACATCTCCCGACTAAAGGTTATTCTTTTGGTTATCATTATTTTACAACTATTATATGAAATCGTTAATCTTATCTTAAGTATCTAGATATTCTATGATAGCCTCAAAATGCCTTTTAATATTTAGGGAGTGGGGTCTTTAAAACCTCAACCATATCACGACCCCAAATCTAATGCCTACAATTAACAATTACAATGCTACAATTACAATTTTTTTATAAAATTTGTAAATATTTTTATTTACGTTTAGAGCTATTTATAAATTTTGTATATGGCTTTATCATATATGATATAACGCAAGTAAATAGATGTTAATGTGGTTTATTGAAGTCCACTACCATGGACCCCAATTTTTATTTCGTAAACCACAAAATTTAATTTTTTTCATGTATACCACTTTGGGAAACACTGATTTTAATTATGACAAACTTCTTCATTGTTGATTTGATACAATTATTCAATAATATACAATATTTTCTTAATAAAAAAAAATGATTGTGGTGTATTGTGTATCATCTACCGCGGACCCTTATTTTTATTCCGAAGACCCTCAATTTTTTTTTTTGCTCACATGTACCCACTGAATGTTGTCATGGACCACTTTGGAAAACACCCTCATTTTTATTACGTAGACCCCAAAATTTTTTTCCCGCTCACGTGGACTCCCTGAATATTGTCATGGACTCCTAGGGATCATTGTGGATCACTTTGGAAAACACTGATTAAAAAGTTTGGCATAATTTAAATTTTAAATTAGGTCAAACTTATCGATGGTTTCGTACAAAAATATTTAATTATGTATATAAAATCTTCACTAATTTTTATAATTAGTACAACCAAACTTTTCCCTTATATTATTTACTATAGAAATTTGGACGGCCTTACAAATGATTTTAATAACATAAAATATTTTAATGATATAGCTTGTATAGTTTTCTGCCTTATGAAATCCACAAATCTTTGGCAAAATTTCGCCTAAAATTCATAAAACTTTGCACCTTGTTTTATTAAAATTACAATATTAAATCGAAATTTTCAATATTATATTTAATTAGAAATAGGTAATGGAGTGATACATACCCATTCAATCTACAATTCCTTCTAATTTATTATTATTGTTAAATTGGGAAAAATTTGCTTAAATTCATATGTTATCATTACTGACACATTGAATAACATAAATATGATGATATGAAATTCATAGCTTCAAGTGATAGAAGTATATTATTGATAAAGAAATTATCAATCTTTGTACTGATAATTCAATTACTTCTCTACAAATAACAGGTAAAAATTCGAGAATTTCTACCTTATCTATCTATATTTTGTAATAGAAAACATGGAATTATTATGTGTTATTAATAATACTTTTATTTATTTTATTACTTTCTATATGATCTTGCCTTTGGCCCTATAATAAGTGTTTTGATCTTGCAACGCAACTATAGGTTTTTTTCTCGGACAGCTGGATACCAAGCAGTTTTCACTTGAAAATATATATCTAAGTATGATTTTAAGGGGGTTCTTCTTTTTTTCTTACAAAAATGCAAGGTATTATTTTTTGTTTTCCTCGAAATGTTTTATCATAGAAACATGCGGTTTTTTCTAACAAAAATTACAAAATGATAGAATATT